>NC_064429.1:34486777-34701777 GCF_023375975.1 Astyanax mexicanus
CTGGTATCTGAGGGCAGGGGATTGTGGGTAGCAGGATGGGGGATCTGATGTTACTTATCCTCACATTTCTGGCTGGGGTACGCACCATGGGCGGTGCAGGGGGCGGCCCAATGATGGTGGCGGGGGGCAGGCTGGCGGGGAAGGGCGTGAAGGTGTGCTGGTGCGTGTGCTGATGCTGGTGCATATGCTGGTGTTGGTGATACTCTGCCCTCAGGAGGGACATGGGGGCCAGCGGGGAGCCCCCTGCCGCTGCCGCCGCTGCTGCTGCCGCTCCGGGAGCCGGAGCCGCCACCGGCCCCCGGCCCCCGCGCTCTGAACTCTGAACCAGGAAGCGGTTGTTCAGCTCCTGCCGGAGGAGGTCATGCTCTGCAAGACAGGAGAGCGGGAAAAAAGAAAAAAAAAAACCAAACAAAAGAGACGGAAAGAAAGAAACGAACACAGATAGAAGAAAAGACAAGAACAGAAAAAAAAAACAAAAAGAACAAAACAAAACAAGGCCCGAACGGACCGTGAGTTTTTCACACCAGCGGAAAAGAAGAGAAAGAGAATAGTCACCTGGCCTTCTCTGTTTCTCCAATTCAAGCTGTGAGGGTTTTCTACGTGAGGACTCATTGGTGGTGGTAAGAGAGTTGCCTGTGACAATGTGCCAATCAGAATCCCCGAATGAGGCTGGCAATACATGATTGGTTGGTTGAATGATATCAACAGGCTGGTATCTGAAGACAAGAGAGAACCAAGAGTCACCTCAGCAGAAAACACACACAACTTCCTTCCTTCCTTCTCTACACTCTTAAAAACAAGAGGGTGGAGCCAGCCAATGTTCTTCCAGAGGAGGAGGAACCTTTTCACTGCACCTTTTCAGGTAAAGGGGAAGCCCACCAATAGCAGGTTTGGTGTGAAATTCGTAAAATTCATAAAATCTGTCTAATTCGTCAAATTTATTAAATACGTGCAGCGGAAGCCGTCGCTTTGTTTTCTCTCATTCATTCAAATACTATAATAATAAAACGATTTTAAAATTTAAAATAACTTTCGACTTAAAAGCCATAAAATCCGGAACCTGTAAAAAAAAAAAAAACCTCTCAAGATCCCAAATAGATTTCGTATGGCTATGGATATGTATTAATAAAAATTAAATGAGGGAAAACTCGATGCAAAATCGCTAACAAGCTCTTGTTGATATTAAAAAAAGAAGAAAATATTAAAAATATATATATTTAAATGATGTTGGTAATATCCCTGTTTTATATTTTTAAATATTTTGAATTTTGTAAAAGAAATGATTGTTAATGTAACACGTTTGTTTTACTTTCACTTTTATTATTGTAAGTAACAAAAGATGCTGTGAAGAAACATGACTGAGAAATTTTGTATGCGCTATTTTCTGTAAAATGCTTTTGAAAAACTTCAATAAAAATGATATAAAAGAAGTACAGGGTTTAATACTAGGGTTTGATATACAGCTCTGGAAAAACAAATAAGAGATCACTTAAAAAAAAAGATGAGTTTCTTTGATTTTACCAAATTAAAAACCTCTGAAATATAATCAAGAGGAAGATGGAGGATCGCAAGCTGATCATCAAACCACCAAGTTATCCAAAAGCAGTGTGTAAGACTGGTGGAGGAGGAGAACATGATGCCAAGATATTGCCACCGAATATTGATTTCTGAACATAAACTTAAAACTTTATGAATATAAACTTTATAGAGTCTGAAAGCTCTGCATCTGCTCTTTTTTATATTTCAGCCATTTCTCATTTACTGCAATATAATAAATGCTCTAAATGACAATATTTCTTATTATTCCAAATATTTCTATTTGGAATTTGGGATAAATATTGTCTGTAGGTTATAAAATAAAACTAAAATGTTCATTTTACTCAAACATAAACCTATAAATAGCAAAATCAGAGAAACTGATTCAGAAACTGAAGTGATCTCTTAATTTGTTCCAGAGCTGTATTTATACTGTAGAAGTTGTAGAAGTATCAACTACTATAAAATACTGGTTTCTAAACTACTTAATATACTAAATATAAAAATAAAAAAGTAATGTAAGGGGAAAATATAAAGCCTCTGCCCAAAACAGATTTTTCTAAAAGTTATAATGACTAAAGTTATATAATGTTAATAAAGTTTGGTATTGGAACTATTAACGGTGATTTATTGAGGGCATCACTGCTCACTGAAAGTCGGACAATCTGTCGGTTCTCCATCATTCGTGGTTCGAGTAGATCTTCCAGATCCTTCATGTCATTGGTCAGTTCTTCTTCTTCTTCTTCTGAACAATGGCGCCAATGGCATGGCCAATACAGCAATTTTGTGCAAATTTACAATCCAAGTCCAAAATGTCCAAAATTAGTTTTATACGAAAAGTTGACAGCAGTAAAACAGTGGCAAATCCAGACAGTACACAGCAGGATTAGCTAGTAGACTTCTTCTGAGGGAGGGATCTGTACCTGCTGTCCGTTGCAAGTCAGCAAATGATGAAGATGGGGGTCTATTCTTGTTTGGATACACAGTACCCTGTATATCACATACTTGTACGTATCCCTCCACTGTTTTAATGATATGTGATATATAAAAAAAAAAAAACGATTTTAGACCCAAAATCTTCTCAGAATGTTCTCAGAACTCCACGGGGGTGGGGTTTAGAGCTTGAAGTGAAGTGAAGAAGTGTTTTTTTCTAGAATTGAGCGTTTCACACCAAACCCAACTCTAAATCACATTTGAACTCACATTCGTGTTCACATTGTAACCAGTTTATGATGTAGAGAATTAAAAAAACATGGTGGACTTTCCCTTTAAAGGTGCCTCCAAGCCAGAAACCATTTGTTTTTAAGAGCGTAAACCACTAACCTTATCATTTAATCCAGTTTACACACATTATTTCACTGGATACTAAACAAACTTATACTAAAAAACTTCAAACATTTTAACTCTAAAGTGACAAAAAAACACTCTAGATAGCTAAAGTCTACCTTAAATAACAGCATTGACAGGCTTAAGCAAATTTGGTTCTGGATATCTATCAATATACAGTACCAGTCAAATGTTTGGACACATCTTCTCACTGTTCTTAATGTTTTATTAATTTTGTACTGTTTTTCCTACATAGTAAATGAATAGTAAAGTGATTCAGACTATGACGGAACACATAAGGAATCATGTAGTAACTTAAAAACTGTGTTAAACAAACCAAAATACTCTGTGAAGAAGCATTTAGATCCTCTTATCTGGGGAGATATCCTACTCTTTCCTTCCTGGGGTGGTCCTGATGAGTGCCAGTTCCATCATATCATTTTTGATGTTTTTTGCGGTGACTGCACTTTTGAATACTTTCAAAGTTCTTGATTGATATTCATTTTTTCTTAAAGCATTTTTTCTTTATTTATTTGAGTAGTTCTTGCTTCTCATAATCTGGATTCGAACATTACTCAAATATTCACTATTCACTGTATACCTGTAACTCTACCTCTTCACTACTTTACAACTGATGCTCTCAAACACACTAAGTAATTTACTCTTGATGAGGCACAGCTGTTAACTGAAAGCAATTCCAAGCAATGTAATATATATATATATATATATATATATATATATATATTTTTTTTTTTTTTAACTCATTTTCTCCTCAATTTACAAGGCCAATTACCCAACCCACTCATTAGCACTCCCCCTATCACTAATGATGCCCCAACACACCAGGAGGGTGAAGACTAACACATGCCTCCTCCGATACATGTGAAGTTAGACTCCACCTCTTTTTGAACTGCTGCTGATGCTAATGTTGCATTGCCGAGTAGCATCAAAGCGCTAACGCTTGGAGGAAAAAGTGCAGTGACTCGGTTCTGATACATCAGCTCACAGATGCAGCCTTGTGCTGATCCACATCACCCTAGGAGTGATTAGAGGAAAGAGAGCACCATCTACTGTACCCACCCAGAGAGAGAGCAAGGCAAATTGTGCTCTCTCAAGGCTCCGGCAGCTGATGGCAAGCTGCATGAACAGGATTCAAACCAGTGATCTCTTTACTAAACAATTCCATATGTTTTTATTCATAGATTGGATGACTTTAGTATTAATCTACAGTGCAGAACATTTTAAAGTAATAAAAAACACTGAATTTAAGGCGTGACCAAACTTGTGACTGGTACAGTAATTCCTGCTGTACTATAACTGTTGCATGTATAATACTTTGACAGAAATGATCATTATCCCGACTTGATCCAGACTCCGCCCACAAAGGTGTTTTTTTTATATATATATATATATGTTTTAAGTAGAACATTAGCTAGCATGAAAAACACACTAAATGGGTATTGTGAAACCTGTTAATTAGAATACTAATAATAGCTGTACTGCTGTATTCAAATTGTTTTATCAATTAACCAATCATGTACTCCTGTTCCTGAAATGCTCTATATACAGTAGGTAATGGTATTTAATAGTTGGACGTAGTTATTTGATAATTTATAGTGGATATAAAATACATTAAAATGTAAAAATCATAGTGGATAGTGAGCGATTCATAAAATACACTAAATAATTTTAAGTGGAACCTGATTAATTTAAAGAACATTTTTGACTAATTCATATCAGACACTAAATAATTCATAGCGGACAATAAATAGTCCAGTGTAGATGTCAAATTCAAGATATATAGCATTTAATTCATAGTTGATGCTAAAATGTTTATATTAGATACGAAATAGTTCATAGTGGATACTGCATAGTTCAAAGTAAATGGCTAATTCAAAATATCTAATGTCTAATTCATAGTGGATACTAAAATGTTTATATTAGACACTAAATAATTCTTAACGGACACTGAAAAAATGATAATGAACACAAAAAATCTGAAATAGTAGATCCCTAATCAATCTACTAATAATATATAGTGTATAATATATTAGATAATATATAGTAATATAATTAACTAGTAAATAGTAGATCCTAAATAAATCATAGTGGATACTGAGTAATAAGTCTGCAATTAAAAGGACTGGTTTCAATTATTTTAACCACAGCATTATTTTTTAAAGGTACCACTGTAGCTATAATATAATACGTTATATATATTATTTATAGAATTTTGTACATAATGTGCAACCCTACTCTAATTACACTATCCAGGCTCCGCCCACAAATGTGTTCTTTCATACCTACTATTTCTGACGTCTATAATATCACAATACCTACATTTAGAGTGTTATTAATATTAATATTCACCCTAATAATGAGAAATAAACTGTAGCTCCGCCTCCTTTAGTAGTGTATAATATCACAATACCTACATTTAGAGAGTTATTAATATTAATATTCACCCTAATAATGAGAAACAAACTGTAGCTCCGCCTCCTTTAGCAGTTTATAATATCACAATACCTACATTTAGAGAGTTATTAATATTAATATTCACTCTAATAATGAGAGACAAACTGTAGCTCTGCCTCCTTTAGCAGTGTATAATATCACAATACCTACATTCGGAGTGTTGACCAATAGCAGCTACAGAATAGTGTGTTTGTGGGCGGAGTCTGGAAAGGGTCAGGTTCAGGTGTGGTGCTGTGGACTCTTACCTGGGTAGGGCGTGGCGGCCGGGTGCCCGGGCACCACCAGGCTGTTGGTGGGCAGAGTGGGCGGAGGAGGTAATGTGGCGGGGGTGGCGAACATGGCCGGATGGCGAGGGAGGTGGGAGGGGGAGCGGAGGGAGTAATGGGGGGAGGAGAGGCTGCTGATGGAGAGAGGGAGGGGCGGGGCCGGGGAGGGGAGAGTGAGGTGGTGGTGGGGGGAGGGAGGGAGGTGGTGTTTCGGGGGGAGGGAGGAGGGGCTGCTGCTGCGGGAGAGGAGGAAGAAAAGAGGACAGAGACACAGATCATTAAACACACACCCCATTAAACTGCATTAAATTAGCATTAGCCATTAGCATGAGTCCGGGCTTTTTTTGTTCTCAGAGATCCAAAGCCGTGCTAAGGACATTCCCTCCCGAACAGAATTGTACAAAGTGAATTATAGAGCAGATAAAAAAACAAAATTTTCGTACCGTATTTGTAATAAAACAAACAATATACTGTATATGTTCACTATGAAGTTGTAAAAAGTGTTTCAGCTTAATATATGAACTGGGAAACCACAGCAAACGCTTGGGATTCCATAGCATCCACCTGGGATACCACAGCATCCACCTGGGATACCACAGTATCCACCTGGGATAGCCCAGTATTCACCTGGGATACCACAGCAACTGTCTGGGATACCACAGCAATTGCCTGGGATACCACAGCATTCACCTGGGATACTTCAGTATCCAACAGGAATACAGATACCATAGCATCCACCTGGAATACTTCAGTATCCAACAGGAATACAGATACCATAGCATCCACCTGGGATACCACAGTATTTGACAGGGATACAGATACAATATTTTAACTGGAAAACCGCAGAAAGTGCCTGAGATACCACAGCATCCATCTGGGATACCACAGTATGCACCTTGGATTCCACAGCAATTGCTGGGATATGGATACCACAGCATTCACCTGGGATACCACAGTATCCAACAGGAATACAGACACCACAGCATCCACCTGGTATACCACAGCATCCACCTGGGATACAACACTATGCACCTGGGATACTACAGCAACCACCTGGTATACCACAGCATTCACCTGGGATACCACAGCAACCACTTGGGATACCACAGCATCTACCTGGGATACCACAGCATCCACCTGGTATACCACATTA
Organism: Astyanax mexicanus; assembly: GCF_023375975.1. Classification (NCBI taxonomy): domain Eukaryota; kingdom Metazoa; phylum Chordata; class Actinopteri; order Characiformes; family Acestrorhamphidae; genus Astyanax; species Astyanax mexicanus. The sequence goes on from NC_064429.1 coordinate 34,493,534, forward strand.
TCCACCTGGTATACCACAGCAACCACTTGGGATACCACAGCATCCACCGGGGATACCACAGTATCCACCTGGTATACCACATTATCCACCTGGTATACCACAGCAACCACTTGGGATACCACAGCATTCACCTGGTATACCATCAGCTGACAGGAGTTTAGTTATTAAAATTATAAGGAGGTGTTTTATTTTTAATTGATTTTTGAATGAGTCACAATGCAGGTCAGCCAATCAGAACATATCTCATTTACATAAAAGGTGAAATTTGAGTTTTTTACTTTTTTAATGTGATGTCACAAGATTATAAGAGTTTAGCCCCGCCCCCTTACACATGCTAAAGTTATAATAAAGGGGATTATGCTAAAGGCATAATGCAGGTCGGCCAATCAAAACAGATGTATTCAGTGAGGCTTATTTATTTACCTGATGTCGTGAAGGCTGTAGGGCAGTGGATGATGGTGGCTGATGATTGGTCGGCTGTGGTGGCTTGGGGGCGGCACTCTGTGCTCCGGAGGATGCGATTGGGTCCTCAGGAGAGGAGGGGTGGGGTTAGGGGGCGTCAGCCCTTTGGTGATGCTGAGTGCTGGTGTGGAGGCGTGTTGGGTAGTGATGGGGGGTGGAGCCGCGGGTGCCGCAGGGGCGGGGGACCCCGTGGGGGCGGAGCCTGGCGTGGGGCTGGGAACAGCCGGAATAAAGGAAACGTTACTGCTCTGCTCCTGACTGCGCTGGAGACCCGAGACTTTAGCCGAACTGCAGGTTCTAGACTTCAAACTCTCATTCGACGTCACACCTGAGGACAAAGAGACAGAGACAGGTTTAGATCTAGCTAGTTTACGCTAGTTTTAGCTATGCTAATGTAATTTAATTCACGTTCTAGATAACAGTATGTTTAATGAAGTTCAAAAACCACATAAAACAGTTTACTAGAGATTACTGAACACCCCCATAATGTTTCAGGAGCATGTGTGGAGAGTTAGCATTTAGCATTAGCGCTATGCTAACTGGTGTACAAAGGCTTCCATTGCCTGTTATTGTCGAGATAAGGCTTCAGTAATTAAATAAAGATTGAAACCTGCAAAAAACTTCGTAAAAAAACAAATTTTATAGTGAACTCTCATTGTCAATACTGTAACAAAATATCAGATTCACATTGTCATTACTGTAACCAAAAAAATCAGAACCTTGTTTTATTGCTACCATAAAAAAACTCACTACCTCAGTGTCATGACATTAACATAAAACTACTGTAGCAAAACCTTACCAGCTCATGACATAACGCCTGATTACTTTCTTCATAATAATTGTAACAAAACCTCAGAACTTTAGTCATTACTGTACGAATCCTTAGTAAATCATTAAAACATAACGGTACTAAAGGCTTGTTACATCATTTCGCTCTTGGTGCAAAAAAATCCCATTATTCTTTATCTCATTGTCATTACTGCAACAAAACCTCAGTATCTCTCATATGAACCTTACAAAACATTGCCAACTTGCTATCATGACATAAACCCTTATTACCTCATATAGTCATTAACATAACAACACCTCCGAATTGTTTAATCTCATTATTTATTTCTATTTATCTGTCTATCTCCTAGTCTAGTCTCCTAGTCTGTTGCTCCTCAATCCTCTTTTTGTTCTCTCTCACTTCACTTTTTCTCTCTCCCCATTTCTTTGTATGTTTCTCAAACTTCTCTTACTATTTTGTCCTCTTTATACTCTCACCTTCATATTCATCCCTTCTTCTTTCTATATATAATATCCTCCTTTTTCTCTCCCCATCTTTCTTTTTCCTCTCCCTGTTTTGCCATTTTCTGTTCTCCTTCATTCTACCTCTCTCTCTTACTCTCTCTTCTTTTTCTCTCCTTTACACCTCTATCTGTCGTAATCTTTCTTTTATTCCATTTTTGTTTCTTTCTCACAATATTTCTAGTCTCGCTTTCTCTCCTAGGTCTATATATTTTTTATCCTTCTCTCTCTTCTATCGCTCTTTTGCCCAGGCTCTCTCTCCTTTTTTTTCTCACAGCACTCTCTCTCTTTCTACTCTTTCTCAGTCTCTTTTCTCTCTCTCTCTCTCTCTCTCTCTCTTTCAGTCTCTTTTCACTTTCCCTGTCTCTTGATCTTTCTCTCCTTTTTTCCTCACCCACACTTTTCTATCTATATTTTTAATCCTTCTATCTCTCCTATCATTCTTCTATCTCTCTTTTGTGCCCCGATCTCTCTTTCTTTCTCTCCTTTTTTCCCTCACCTTTTCTCTCTCTCTCTCTCTACTCTCTCACAGTCTCTTTTCACTCTCTCTCTTTTCTGTATATTTTCTATGTTTTTTATCACTCTCTCTCTCTCCTATCATTGTTCTATCTCTCTCTCTCTCTCTCTCTCTCTCTCTCTGTGGGTTTTATGAAGTGTTTAATCAGGTCATTGTCATGCTTGACTATAATCAGATGATCCAGTTTCTGCGAGCGATGGAGTCAGAATGAATAAATCAGAGCTAATTAAAGTTAAATGCCGCTGCTGCTCACAGATTTACTGAGCTCACAATCTGCCATGAAATAATTAGCTTTCAATTGTCCTGTGAAAAGAAATCGCACAGCCTTTATTCTGCCCTTTATTCAGCTCTCGCTCTCTCCCTCCATCCCTCTCTCTCTCTCCATCCCTCTCGCATGCTCCAACACTCCATCCCTCTCTCCCTCATCGCTTTACCTATTCACTCTCCCTTCAGCCCTCTCTCTCTCTCTCTCTCTCCATCCATTCCTCTCTCTCTCCTTCCATCCCTCTCTCTCTCTCTCCCTCCCTCTCGCTCTCTCCCTCTCTCTCTCTCCATCCATTCCTCTCTCTCCCCTTCTTTTCATCCCTCTCTCTCTCTCCCTCTCGCTCTCTCCCTCCATCCCTCTCTCTCTCTCCCTCCCTCTCGCTCTCTCCCTCTATCCCTCTCTCTCTCTCCATCCATTCCTCTCTCTCTCCTTCCATCCCTCTCGCTCTCTCCCTCCATCCATCCCTGTTTCTCGCTCTCTCCCTCCATCCCTCTCTCTCTCTCCCTCCCTCTCCATCCCTCTCGCACGCTCCAACACTCCATCCCTCTCTCCCTCATTGCTTTACCTATTCACTCTCCCTTCAGCCCTCTCTCTCCCCTTTACCCATTCTCCCTCTCTCTCCTTCTTTTCATCCCTCTCTCTCTCTCCCTCTCGCTCTCTCACTCCATCCCTCTCTCTCTCTCTCTCTCTCTCCCTCTCGCTCTCTTAATCCATCCCTCTCTCTCTTTCTCTCTCTCTCTCCCTCAATCCCTCTCTCACGCCATCCCTCTCTCGTGCTTTCACTCCATCCCTCTCTCTCTCTCTCACTCCATCCCTCTCTCTCCTCCCCTCTCACTTCTCTTTACCTATCCTTCCTCTCTTTCTCTCTATCCATCCTTCGCTCAACCCTGTATCTATCCTCACTCTCTCTATTTAGCTATCTGTCTCCCTTGCTCACCCTTTTACCCATCCTCTTTCTCTCCCTCCATCCTTTGCTCCCTCTCTCTCTCTCCCCTTGCTCACCCCTTTACCCATCTCTATCTCTACCTCTCCCTCATCCCTCTCTTTCTCTCCGCTCGCTCACCCCTTAACCTATCTCTATCTCTACCTCTCCCTCATCCCTCTCTCTCTTCCCTTAGCTCACCCCTTTACCTATCTCTATCTCTACCTCTCCCTCATCCTTCTCTCTCTCTTCCCTTAGCTCACCCCTTTACCTATCTCTACCTCTCCCTCATCCCTCTCTCTCTCTTCCCTTAGCTCACACCTTTACCTATCTCTATCTCTCCCTCACTCTCATCCCTCTCTGTCATCCCTTTCTCCATCCCCTTGCTCACTCCTTTACTTATCCTCTCTCTCTCTCTCTCTCTCTCTCGCCCCTTTACTATCCTACCTTTCTCAACTTCTTTCCATCCCTCGCTCAGTCCTATACCTATTCTCTCTCTCTCTCTCTCTCTCTCTCTCTCTCTCTCATTCCTCTCCCAATCCCTTGCTCACCCCTTTACCCATCTTTCTCTTTATCTCTCTCCCTCTCTCTCTAATCCCTCCCTTTCTCTATCCTTTCTCACCTCTTTATCCTTACGTTCTCTCTCTCTCACCCTCTATTTCTCGATCATCCCTTATTCTTTTTTTCCATCCCTATAACTTTTTTTTCTCTGTCACCCCTTTATCCATCCTCACTTTCTCACCTTCTGTCCATCCCTCGCTCATCCCGTTACCTATTGTTTCTCTCTCTCTCTCTCTCTCTCTGTAAGTGTGAGTAGTGGTGAGCGTATGGAAGTGAGTGGGGTAATTTAGCCGTTAGAAACGTGTAATCTAGATGAGGCGAGAGGCCGCGGCGCTGAGAGGATACAGACAGCAGTAAGTGGATGAAAGTGTGGGTGATTACGGAGAGGACTCAGACAGCGCTATAAAAAAAAACACGGACGGCAACGTGAAAAAATACCACAGAATCCCCAAAACAAAACCAAACTCACTTTATAACAAACCTATCAATTACAATTAACACTGCCTCATTTAGTCATTACCGTAACAAACCCTCAGTGCCTCATTTAGTCATTACTGTGATAAAACCTCATTACATCATTGAGCTGTAGGTGCAACAAAACTTCACTGCCTCATGTCGTTACTGTAGCAACCTCGAAACCACTTTCTTTGCCTCACTGTCATTACCGAAACAGAACCTCAGAATATGATTGGCATTCCTATATAGAACAAAACCTATATTATGTGGCAAAATAAAACATAAAACACGACAGAACAGCTTAAAAAAACACTTTGCCTCATTGTCATTACTGTAACAAAATCATGCAACCTCATTTTGCCATGACATTACAAATCCTCATAATCATTACTGCAAGAAAATCTCAGAATCTCATAGTCAATACTGTACCAAATTTTAAAACCTAATTTTTAACAAAAACGTTAAACCTAATTGTTAACAAAAATGTTAAACCTAATTTTTAACAATGTAACAAAACTTCAGAACCTTATTGTCAATACTGTAACAAAACTTTAAAAGCTAATTTTTAACAATGTAACAAAACCTCAGAACCTCATTGTCAATTTTACAACAAAACATTAAAACTTAATTTTTAACAATGTAACAAAATATTAGAACCTCACTGTCCATTTTGTAACAAAACTTTAAAACCTCATTTTTAACAATGTAACAAAACCTTAGAACCTCATTGTCAATATTGTTGCACATTTTTAAAACCTATTTTTTTAACAATGTAACAAAACTGCAGAACTGTATTTTCAGCACTGTAATAAAGCTTTATTACACTGTATTAACATTACTATATAATTTTTATTTTTATATATTTAACTCATTTGGTCATGAGATAAAACCTCCTTCTCGATTCTTAATACAACTGTAACAAAACCGCACTACCTCATTTAGTCATCACTGTAACAAAACTTCGTAACAGTAATTTCTATTATTGTATGAAAAGCATTTCAATGTCATTTCAGTATTACTGTAACCACACTAGATAATGTTATTTAGTCATTATTTAAAAAAAAAAAAAAAAAAAAAAAATATATATATATATATATATATGTTTTTTTCATAGTCATTACCGTAACAGACCACATTTTTTTATAATTGCTGTATAAAAAAGAATTCAATATAATGTCGCCAAGAATCTCCACAGGTAAAGAGTGAAAATGCATGCATAAAGAACAAAAAAGTGAAAGAGAAAAAAAGGGAGAGGGGGAGGAGATAAGAGAGAGATAAAGAACAGATAAAGTGAGTGAGAAAGAGAGAAAGAGAGAGAGAGATAGTGCTGCTCAAGCCTCTCATTAGTGCACTTGATGCAGGCTGAAGTCCAGACAGCTTTACTACAGCCTCAATTAGAAACACATCAGCCTCTCTACGCTCACCCGCGTAACACAGCCTCGCGCTAATGGAATATTAAAACCTCTTTAATCATTCATGAACTCCGACTCCAGTAACCCACCATATAAAAGCCTGGCTGAGAGATTCGCAACACGAGCTCGCTTCACACCGGCTAAAGGTGAACTGATTAAAACGTCTGTGTTTCAGTCTCAGCTGTCAGACTGCAGCGCTACACTCCGTAACACTGAGCGCCCTGTACACTACGTCACACCGCAGCTATCTTTACAAAACTGAGATACCTCTACACTCTGTTACTCTCATTCTTCTGGACTTCTTGTACTCGTACACTACGTCACACTGAGCTTGTTTATCTGTCAACTCCGTTACACTGACCTTTTTAAACTTGTAAACTTCTTTACACTCTGTAACACTTAGCTTTCTGTATGTGCAAGCTTTTTGTACCTGTACACTTCGTAACACTTAGATTCTGTACACTCTATGATCCCTGAGTTACTTGTGCACTCGGTCAGCTCTGTCACTGAGCTTTTTGTACTTGTATACTCCATAACATCCCTAACACTGACCTTTTTGCAAGTGTAAACTCCGTTACACTGACCTTTTGTACAAGTAAACTCTGCACACTGACCTTTTTGAATGTATACACTCCGTTACAACGACCTTTTGTTTCTGTACACTCCGTAACTCTGAGCTTTTTTACTTGTACACTCCGTAACACTGTGCTTTTTGTACATGTTGACTTCGTTATGTTAATCTTTTTTTATATGTTAACTTCATTACACTGAGCTTTTGTATTCATACCCTCCGTAACGCCAAGCATTTTGAACTTCGTAGCACTGTGCTTTTTGTACACGTTGACTTCGTTATCTTGACCTTTTTTATGTGTGAACTTCATTGCACTTAGCTCTTTGTATTCGTACACTCTGTAACGCCAAGCATTTTGAACTTGTAAACTCTGTAACACTGAGCTTTTTGAACAGGTAAACTCCGCTACACCTTTCAACATTTTTTTACACTCCCGCTTCCCGTACACGACGTCACACTAAGATATCTGTACACTCCGTAACACTGCAGCTTTCCCTCCACTATTGATGTTAAATGTCTATATGTATATAGTGTATACAAATTTAGACTTAATTTTGACTCGTCTGGGTAAAAAATATATATATATATATATATATATATATATATTTTTAATAGTTTTAAAAGACGTAATTTCTTAAGACATTTGTGTACTTCTGCAAAATAATACTTTCTTAGTTATTACTACGTTTTATTTGAATGGGTTTTTCTTTTTTGAATATGATTATACCTATATATTATAATCGTTAGTCTATTTCTCGTTACAGTGAGGGGGCGGGGCTTGCGGCTGAAAGGGCGATGAGCTTTACCCTTTGCAGGAGTCTGACATTAGCGTTAGCGTTTGTGAAGGTAAGGTGTGATAAGTGTTAGCGTAGCGGCTAATCCCGGATCAGTCTGGAATAAACCCTCTCAGGCAGGTCTGGGCAGATGCTCCGGAGGATAACCCCGCCTGTCCGCCGCCCGTTCAGCAGCAGAAATATTCCTCCTCGCTAAATGTCGCCCGGCGCTGACGTTGCCGTGGAAACCGTCTCCCAGCGGTCGGCGCGTTTGGCGAACTGCGCCGGGCTCGGTGGGCGCCGGGCTCGTCTTAATGATGATTCTAATAGAGCGTAATGGCAGCCAGAAGACAGCGACACGCTCCCGCTCCGGCGACAGACGCGCTCGGCTCCTCGCTCATTAAAACCGGGTCCTGGTGAAGTGTCCAGACACCTGCCGTCCCTAACCAACGGCCCACCGTGTCACTCCGCGCCATTAGCCGCAGAAAAGTGCCTAAAAATATCTTTAATAACATAAAAATGTAAAAAATATCGCTCCCACAGCGCTGCTGCGTTACGCAGATCTGTCGAGAAGTGAAGCTCCACCAAACCTCCCCCAGCGCAGAACAGGGCTGTGCGAAAATATCGCTTATATCAGAGTATTGCGATATTCAATTTTACAATAATAGTATTTAATAAAAAAAATTATATATATTAATTTTTTTATTATTATATTATAATAAAATAAAATAAAAAAATACCTTTGTTTACACACCATCACCAAGATTCAAGTACACTCCGTTACACCAAGTCTCCTGTACACTCTGTCATACTAAGATACCTGTACACTCTCTAACACTAAGCTTCCTGTACACTCTTTTACCTGTACACTCAATAAACCAATCTACCTGTACACTCCATAATGTTGAGCTACCTGTACACTGTTACATTGAACTACCTGTACACTCCGTAACACTGAGCTACCTGTACACTCCGTAACTCTGAGCTACCTGTCCATTCGGTAACACTGAGCTACCTGTACACTTCGTAATGTTGAGCTACCTGTAAATTCTATTATACTGAGCTACCTGTACACTCCGAAACACTGAGCAAACTATATACATGGTTAAACTGAGCTTCATCTACAATCTGTCATACTAAGACACTCTGTTATGTTAAGGTACCTGTACACTCCGTAACACTGAGCTACCTGTACACTCCACACTGAGCTACCTGTACACTTCCAAACTCTGAGCTTCCTCTATGCTCTGTCATACTAAGATACCTGTACATTCCGTAACACTGAACTACCTGTACAATCCTTTAAATTGAGCTACCTGTACACTCCGCAACACTGAGCTACCTGTACACTCTGTAACAATGAACTACCTGTACACTCTGTAACACTGAACTACCTGTACTCTGTTACACTGAGCTACCTGTACACTTCACAACACTGAGCTACCTGTACACTCCGTTATGTTGAGCTACCTGTACACTCTGTAACAATGAACTACCTGTACACTCTGTAACACTGAACTACCTGTACTCTGTTACACTGAGCTACCTGTACACTTCACAACACTGAGCTACCTGTACACTCCGTTATGTTGAGCTACCTGTACACTCTGTAACAATGAACTACCTGTACACTCTGTAACACTGAGCTACCTGTACTCTGTTACACTGAGCTACCTGTTAACTCCGTTATGTTGAGCTACCTGTACACTCCGTTATGTTTAGCTACCTGTACACTCTGTAACACTGAACTACCTGTACTCTGTTACACTGAGCTACCTGTACACTCTGTAACAATGAACTACCTGTACACTCTGTAACACTGAACTACCTGTACTCTGTTACACTGAGCTACCTGTACACTCTGTAACACTGAGCTACCTGTACACTTCACAACACTGAGCTACCTGTACACTCCGTTATGTTTAGCTACCTGTACACTCTGTAACAATGAACTACTTGTACACTTCAAAACACTGAGCTACCTGTACACTCCGTTATGTTGAGCTACCTGTACACTCTGTTACAATGGACTACCTGTACACTTTGTAACACTGAGCTACCTGTACTCTGTTACACTGAGTTACCTGTACACTCTGTAACACTGAGCTACCTGTACACTTCAAAACACTGAGCTACCTGTACACTCCGTTATGTTGAGCTACCTGTACACTCTGTTACAATGGACTACCTGTACACTTTGTAACACTGAGCTACCTGTACTCTGTTACACTGAGTTACCTGTACACTCCGTTATGTTGAGCTACCTGTACACTCCGTTATGTTGAGCTACCTGTACACTCTGTAACAATGAACTACCTGTACACTCTGTAATACTGAACTACCTGTACTCTGTTACACTGAGCTACCTGTACACTCTGTAACAATGAACTACCTGTACACTCTGTAACACTGAACTACCTGTACTCTGTTACACTGAGCTACCTGTACACTCTGTAACAATGAACTACCTGTACACTCTGTAACACTGAACTACCTGTACACTTCACAACACTGAGCTACCTGTACACTCCGTTATGTTGAGCTACCTGTACACTCTGTAACAATGAACTACCTGTACACTTTGTAACACTGAGCTACCTGTACTCTGTTACACTGAGTTACCTGTACACTTCACAACACTGAGCTACCTGTACACTCCGTTATGTTGAGCTACCTGTACACTCTGTAACAATGAACTACCTGTACACTTTGTAACACTGAGCTACCTGTACTCTGTTACACTGAGTTACCTGTACACTTCACAACACTGAGTTACCTGTACACTCCGTTATGTTGAGCTACCTGTACACTCCATTATGTTGAGCTACCTGTACACTCTGTAACAATGAACTACCTGTACACTCTGTAACACTGAGCTACCTGTACTCTGTTACACTGAGCTACCTGTACACTCCGTTATGTTGAACTACCTGTACACTCCGTTATGTTGAGCTACCTGTACACTCTGTAACAATGAACTACCTGTACACTTTGTAACACTGAGCTACCTGTACTCTGTTACACTGAGTTACCTGTACACTTCACAACACTGAGCTACCTGTACACTCCGTTATGTTGAGCTACCTGTACACTCTGTAACAATGAACTACCTGTACACTTTGTAACACTGAGCTACCTGTACTCTGTTACACTGAGTTACCTGTACACTTCACAACACTGAGTTACCTGTACACTCCGTTATGTTGAACTACCTGTACACTCCGTTATGTTGAGCTACCTGTACACTCTGTAACAATGAACTACCTGTACACTTTGTAACACTGAGCTACCTGTACTCTGTTACACTGAGTTACCTGTACACTTCACAACACTGAGCTACCTGTACACTCCGTTATGTTGAGCTACCTGTACACTCTGTAACAATGAACTACCTGTACACTTTGTAACACTGAGCTACCTGTACTCTGTTACACTGAGTTACCTGTACACTTCACAACACTGAGTTACCTGTACACTCCGTTATGTTGAGCTACCTGTACACTCCATTATGTTGAGCTACCTGTACACTCTGTAACAATGAACTACCTGTACACTTTGTAACACTGAGCTACCTGTACTCTGTTACACTGAGTTACCTGTACACTTCACAACACTGAGTTACCTGTACACTCCGTTATGTTGAGCTACCTGTACACTCCATTATGTTGAGCTACCTGTACACTCTGTAACAATGAACTACCTGTACACTTTGTAACACTGAGCTACCTGTATTCTGTTACACTGAGTTACCTGTACACTCCGTTATGTTGAGCTACCTGTACACTCTGTAACAATGAACTACCTGTACACTCTGTAACAATGAGCTACCTGTACTCTGTAACACTGAGCTACCTGTACACTCTGTAACACTGAGCTACCTGTACACTCCGTAACAACGAACTACCTTTACACTCCGTTACACTGACAGTGTCTACCTGTAATCAACTCTATATAACAAAAGAATAAACCCAAATTAACATAACGCCGTATACTGCTCACACAGAAATGTGCAAATGCACACTCAAAGCTTGCCTAGTCTCTATAGAGACGTACTACCAATAGATTACAAAACATGCCACCATAACTTTAGTTATACGTGTATATAATATATAGCATGTAGCATTATACACTATGTAGTGTGGATCAGTGGGCGGTTTGGGACACAGCCGTTGTAAGGGTAATCAGTGCAGGTTCACTGTGCATTAAAATGCATTAAATATTACTAATAATTCACAATTCCATAATTACTCAGTAATAAAACATCTGACAGAGCGTTAAAAACTATTATGAATACGTTAAAGAACACACGTATCTCCGCAGAGGTCAAAGGTCAGCCTGACGAGAGCGTGATGTCCCGTGGGTCGTGTTGGCTTCGCTGCTCAGCAGATGACTCTCCAGCAGACTATTGATCTACACTCCTTCTGGAACCGTCCGTCAGCAAGATGTCCCCTGAGGGTCCCCACAGTGTCCCCAGAGCGTCCCCGGGGGCGGGGCTTAGGTCTATACGGGTCTCTGAGGACGTGTCTCTGATTTGTAATTCATCATTAGCGTCTGGACGAGTTCCAAACTGAGCTATTTCTGTCTACGGGGATATCTCACCAAGTGATACACACTCATGCTCTATACCCTAGTTACTAACTCTATATATTTGGGTTTATTCTAATGTTATATAACGCTAATTTCTGGTAGACACTTTCACAGACCACTAACGTTAGAATACACCCAAATAAAATTAAGTCAGTGGTCATTGAAAGCGTCTACCTGTAATTAACTCTATAAAACATTAGAATAATAAACCTACATAAACAAAACAGTACATAGAGTTACTTACAGGTAGACACTTTTACTGTTCACTGACTTTTGGCTTATGTGGGTTTAGTATTCTAATGTTATATAGAGTTAATTATAGGTAGACACTCTCACTAAACACCAACTTTATTAATGTTTATTTGGGTTTCTTCTGATGTTATATAGAGTTAATTACAGGTAGACAATTTTACTGATCACTGACTTTATTAATGTTTATTTGGGTTTAGTATTATGATGTTATAAAGAGTTAATTACAGGTAGACACTCTCAATGCTATATAGAGTTAATCACAGGTAGACACTCTCACTAAACACTGACTTTATTAATGTTTATTTGGGTTTATTCTAATGTTATATAGAGTTAATTACAGGTAGACACTTTTACTGTTCACTGACTTTATTATTGTTTATTTGTGTTTAGTATTCTAATGTTGTATGAAGTTAATTACAGGTAGACACTCTCACTGACCACTGTCTTTATTAATGTTTATTTGGGTTTATTCTAATGTTATATAGTTATATATATAGTTATAGAGTTTTATAGGTAAATGATGTTATAAACATCGTCCTTATTTTTCCCTACAGGCGGAGGAGCTACAGATGCTAATGCTAATGCTAAAGGGGAATGTCTCTGTGTCCTCAGTGGGTGATATGGGAATGTGGGCGGGGTCTTGGGGGGCGCTGTGATGACGGACGGGTCCAGAAGGAGCGGGTCGACCCCGAGTGTTGGCCCACAGCTGTCACGCCAAGATATCCTTGACCTTTGACCTCACTTCAGGCCCAGACGCCTGGCTGGAACATCTGGCCAACTGCCCTACTGTTTTACACACACACACACACACACACACACACTCTCTCTCTCTACGATGAAAAGCATGACAGATGGCTTCAGTCACTGATATACACAATCTCTCCCTCTCTCTCTCTGTCTCTCTCCCTCTGTCTCTCGCTCGTTCTCTCTGTCTGTCTCTCTTCCTAATTCTCTCTCTTCCCCTCAGTCTGTTTCTCAATCTTTCTCTATTTACGTCTCTCTCGCTACTTCTTTTCATAAGTCTCTCTCTTTCTCTTTCAATCTCTCTGAATCTTTATCTCTAAATGTCTCTCTCTCTCTCTCTTCCTTAGTCTCTCTCTCACACTATGTCTGCCTGTTTCTCAATCTCTATTTCTTATTCACTCCCTGTCTGTCTCTCAGTCAGTCTGTTTGTTTCTTACTCTCTCTGTCTCTTTTCTCTCTCTTTCTCATTCTCTCTCTCCTTCTATCTGTGTCTGTCTCTCTTTCTCTCACACTCTTTCTCTGTCTGTCTCTCACTCTACGTCTCTCTTGCTATTTCGTTTCTTTAGTCTCTTTCTCTCTCTCTGTCTCTCTCGCTCTCTTCCTTTGTTTGTCTCTCTCTCTTTTCTTTAGTCTCTCTCTCTTTCTTTGTTTGTCTGTCTGTCTGTCTCTCTCTTTTTCTTAGTCTCTCCCTGTCTCTCTCTCTCACACACTAGCTCTCTCTGTTTCTCAATCTCTATTTCTCTTGCTCTGTCTCTCTCTCTTTCTCTGTCTGTCTCTCTCTCTCTCACTCTCTCTGTACCTCTTCCTAATTCTCTTTCTTCTTCTGCCTGTGTGTCTGTCTCTCTCTCATCTCTATATTTCTATTCCTTAGACTGTCTTTCTCTCTATCCGTCTCTCTCCCAATATCTCTTAATATCTTTCTCTAAATATGTCTCTCTTTCACTCTCTTTCTTAGTCTCTCCCTCTGTCTCTCTCTCTCTCACTATATCTTAATCTCTCTCTTCCTTAGTTTCTCTCGCTATTTCTTTTCCTCACTCTCTCTTTCTCTCTCTCTTAATTTCTCTCTCTAAATATGTCTCTCTGTCTTAGTCTCTTTTTCTCTTTCTCTATCTTTTTTATGTTTCTCTGATATGTTTTTGTTTCTCTCTCTCTGTGTGTCTCCCTATTTATATTCCTTATTCTCTCTCTCTTTACCTTTTAATCTGTCTCTCTAAATATGTCTCTCCTTTCTTTAGTCTCTCCATGTGTCTCTCTCTGTCAGTTTCTCACTTTTTTTATTCTCTTTGTCTTATCCTTTGTCTCTCCCTGTGTCTATATATATATATATATATATATATATATATATATATATATATATATATATATATATATATATATATATATATATATTGTATATATACAATATATAACCCCAGGTAGGCCCCTGGGGTTAGGGGCGTGACCACTGTGACCCGGAAGGAGGAAGCTCACAGAGATACACAGACACGGGGATTAAATGAACTCAAATCATACCTTTATTGGCTTGAAAATGCCCTCCACCACACCCAGAATAAACTTAAAACATAACTCAGCCCAATGGGGCTCTAGAGTCCGTAGAATTACTTAGTTTTTAAGTGTTCATACGAGTCCGTGCAGCCTCAGCCCCCAGCTCCTCAGTGAGAGTTCTCCCAAATGATGGCGGAGGCTGAGTATATATGCCTGTCTCAACTGGCGGCTCAATCAGCCCTCATGCGGGCCAGCTGAGACAGGCCTGGCTTTGCGCTCTGGCGTGGGGCGGACCCACAACTCCCCCGCCTCCTCACGCCACAATATATATATATATATACATTTCTATGTTTCTCTTTTCTCTGTGTCTCCCTATTTCTTTTTGTTATTCTTTCTCTCTCTCTTTCTCTCTCTCTCTGTCTCTCTCTCGTCCTGGGCGTGCTGGACCTGTGCCAGGCTTTGCCTTCGTGTTTCTGCCCCAACGTTTTAAACTGCCTCCAGTTTCTGATGCAAATCCAGAGGAAAATGAAGGTGTTATTCTGTACTGTAGCAGCGCAGCACCAGCACGCAAACACACAATAAACACAGCGGGCATGCAAATCAGCCTTCAGACGCAGCAGGGGATGCAAATTCTCTCAAATGACCAGAGGCTACACACACACACACACACACACACACACGCTGACACGACTGCCTACCGCAGCGAGAGGAGAAAAGCTCGACACCCTGCGCTCTCGCTCATTTCCAAGGCAAAATGCAGTGCTGGATTTCTCTTTGTGTGTGTGTGTAGGTGTGTGTGTGTGTGTGTGTGTGTGTGTGTGTGTGCGCGCGAGGCTGAACGTAACCCCTGCCGTAGCTCATACAAAAAGACAGAGCGAAAAAACACAAAAACAAAAAAACAAAATAAATAAACAGAGGAATTCATCTCGCAAGCATCCCGCTGAGCCCCGCCTCCATCGCCATGGGAACAACATCAGCACCAGTAGGGGAGATGCTGGGTGGGCATTTCTGTCTTGTTCCTGAATTCAGTGTTTTTTTTGTTATTTTCTGCATTGGAGATTAATACTAAACCCATCCAAACTATGAAGGAAAAACATACTGAATTATTTAGTAAACAAAAAAAAGTGTTAAAAAACAGAATATGTTTTATATTTTATATTTAGATTTTAGAGACAGTTTTAGTTTTGCACATCTCTGCTGGATTTTCTCAGTCAGCTTTATGAGGTAGAGTCTCCTGGAATTCAGCTCTTTCAGTTAACAGCTGTGCTGAACTCATCAAGAGTTAATTACTTGAATTTCTTGTCTCTTAATAAAGTGTTTGAGAGCATCAGTTAAAGTAAAGTAGTGAAGAGGTAGAGTTACAGGTATACAGTGAATAGTGAATATTTAGATCCGCACTGGATTATAAGGCGCATTATGTGACACTAGTAAGGAACCGGGGTGTCACCATGTTTTCGTTCTGATTTAATAGGTCTCGCCTCTGGGTGGTGAGACCTGTAAAGCTAAGATAAACTAAGCTAAACAAAAAGTAAACAAAACTGTAATTCTTTAAAAAAAAAAACAATTCCTTTTTTAGTTATACAAGTGCTGGGTGTTAATCTCTTACAGATTTCTCTCCTGAAAACTGTTTATTTGGGTGAGTAAAGCGCTTCTGTTTATTGATTACCACATTTTTCCACTAAAGCTGGGATGCAGCAGCTTTAGCATTAGCAGCTTAGTGCTAGTCGTGTTTAGCAGCTAATGGCGCCCAACAGCGCTACACTGAGGAACCCTGAGTGTTCCAGTAAGCCAGGGCCACATTAGCTGGCGTTTCGTACCATGTAGCTTGTTTTAACACGATAAACACGCAGACTGATTAAAGAGCTAGCGCTTCAAGGGTCAGCAGCTAATGCTAATGCTGCTTCAGCCTCGATGCTGGAAAACTTAACTGAAACTCCTGTATAACTCTGTACTTCAGTGGAGTGGCTTTACTGCTCCTTAATACCTGACTTGTGGAATTTATACATAAGGTGCACTAGATTATAAGGCGCACTGATGATTTTTGGGAAAATTTAAGGATACGGTAAGCATCTAATAAGTGTAACAGAACCCCACTGTAGACAGCACAGTACAGTACAGTACAGTAGGGCTGCACGATATATCATTTATTATAGCTCTTATTTACCTTTTAAAAAGCCATTTAAATGTCTGATTAAAGGGTTGATTACTTTTGTTTTGCTGTTTTCCTCTGGTTTTGAGTGGTCGGCGCTGGTGATGTCATGGGCTCTGCATTGTTTATTTTCGCGATATACAGGGGTTGGACAATGAAACTGAATCAACTTGGAGGTTTCTTGGCTAAATTAGAGCAGCCTGGTGGTCAATCTTCATTAATTGCACATTATTGCACCAGTAAGAGCTGTAAGAGTGTGAAGGTTCAATTAGCAGGGTAAGAGCACAGTTCTGCTCTAAATATTGCAATGCACACAACATTATGGGTGACATACACTCTAAAAAACAGAGGTACGATATGAGTACTTTTTTGTACTCGAAGGTACACTCTTTATAATTGTACCCTCAAAGGTACAATATTGGTCTTTACGGGGTCAGATTTGTTCCCTCTGAAGTACAAAGTAATTTCTAACAGCAATAAGTACAAATTTGTACCATTTAACCAGCCAAAGGGTACATTCAGTATTCTGCATCACTGTACTAATGAACAATATATATTTAAATTGCACATTTTTTTATTTGAAAGCCAGACAATTTTGTATCATCAAGTTTTTGAGCCATATTTAGTTGATGATAATGTTTATAATCTTTATGATCTTTACTGCCACAAAAACCATGGGTACAAAAAAGGACTTTCACTGAAAGGTACTTTTTTGTGCCTCAATATAAGGTACAGCCCCAGCGACAAGCTTTGTACTCTTTTAAGTACAAATCTGTACTTATATTTCTTAGAGTGTACCAGAGTTCAAAAGAGGACAAATTGTTGGTGCACGTCTTGTTGGAGCATCTGTGACCAAGACAGCAAGTCTTTGTGATGTATCAAGAGCCACGGTATCCAGGGTAATGTCAGCATACCACCAAGAAGGACCAACCACATCCAACAGGATTAACTGTGGATGCTGTAAGAGGAAGCTCTCTATAAATTATTGCGGTCTAAAAAAAGAATATTTGCAATGTAAAATTGTTCCAGTATAGTACATTTACAGTCTGTGAGATGGTAGCGTCTCCGTTCCACCGTCTAAACAGAACAGGGCCGTGTGACAGCTCATCCCAGCCCACCCTGACCCAGTAATCCGACCCGCCGCTCTCTCCGCCTGACCCTGGCAGCCCCCCAGCCTCCCCTCCGCCGGGTCAGGCTGAACTCCAGCTCCCGCTCCTCCCGGACCGCCTCCGTGTGCCAGGCGGCTGACGGCGGTGTTAATTAGCGTGCGGCGCTGTGCCGGCGCTGGCCAGCAGCTGTCTGGACTGATCAGAACCGCAGCGCTGCGATTACGCAGATAACTGCAGACAGCGCTGTCTGCTCTAATAACGGCCACGGCCTGCTGAGACCCGCATACAACCAACCAGCCAGCAGCAGCAGCAGCGGGAGCGCCGGATTAGCATACGCCGCTAACAGGGAGACACACACACACACACGGCAGGGCTGCAGAACAATAGTACAGTGCGGTTTGATTTGCAGTCGTATCTCTACACACACACACACTCTCTCACATCTGTTTTTAGCTTTAGCACTGTTAGCACGAGGCTAGCAGCCAATAAGCAGTGGAGAGCTAATGAACATGCTAATTAGCTTAATTATCTGTTGAGCAATTCCAAGCTGTTGAATACAAATCTCTCTGCTCTCTATTTATGTGTATATATATATATA
Organism: Astyanax mexicanus; assembly: GCF_023375975.1. Classification (NCBI taxonomy): domain Eukaryota; kingdom Metazoa; phylum Chordata; class Actinopteri; order Characiformes; family Acestrorhamphidae; genus Astyanax; species Astyanax mexicanus. Next base: position 34,511,687 of record NC_064429.1, read on the forward strand.
TATATATATATATATATATATATATATATATATTGCTCTTATCAGTCTGTCTTTTGTTTATGTCTTATGTCTCTCTCAACATCTAAATATATATATATGTATCTTTTGCTCATTTATTTCTCTCTCATTTCTCATTTGTACGTCTTTTTTGTTTCTGTATTTTTCTTTCACTTCTCAATATATGTCTCTCGTTTCTTTACTTGCTCATTGATTTCTCTTTTTCTCTTCTCTAGGTATATTTATTTGACTATCCTTTGTTTATTTCTCTCTTCACATTTTCTGCATTCCTCTGTATTTCTCTTTTTTCTCTATGTAAATCTTTTTCTCCTTTACTTCTCTCTATATATCTCTATTATCTCTATTATATTGCTCATTTATTTCGTTCTTTCTCCTGTCTAGGTATATCTTTCTTTATCTATCCTTTATCTGTCCTCTGTTTGTCTGTCGATTTCTCTCTCTCTCTTTCTATATATATCTTTTGCTCCTTTATTTCTCTCTCTTCTCTATGTATGTCTTTATGTCTCCCTTGCTCCTTTCCCTCTCTCTATGTATTTTTCTTGCTTATTTCTTTCTTATCTATCTATCTATGTATCTATCTATGTATCTATCTATCTATCTATCTATCTATCTATCTATCTATCTATCTATCTATCTCTTTTGCTCCTTTATTTCTCTCCCTTCTCTATGTACGTCTCTCTTGTTCCTTTCCTTCTCTCTATATATCTCCCTTCCTCATTTATTTTTCTCTCTCTCTCTCCTCTCTAGGTATATCTTTCTCTATCTACCTGTCAGTCCTTTGTTTAGGTCTGTCAATCTCTCTCTACCTCTATATATTACCTCTATATCCCTCACGCCATTATTTCCTTCTGTACCTTGTCCTTATTTCTTGATTTTTCTCTGTATTTCTCTATTTCTCTCTCTCTCTCTCTCTCTCTCTCTCTCTCTCTCTCTCTCTCTCAGTGTGTGGGCTTTATCTCGGCTACATAAAGCTCTTACACGCTCAACAAAGGCTTTCTGCCACACGGCAGGAAAGCATCCTCCATTAGCCTCGCCCACCGCCTCCAACCAGATTTACAGAGAGAGAGAGAGAAAGAGAGAGAGAGAAAAAGAAAGAAAAAGAGAAAACTAAGAAAAAAGCCAGAAAGAGAGAGTATAACAGGGCAGAGTGTAATAGTGTGGTTGTAATAGGGTAGAGTGTAACCGGCCAGAATTAGTGTAACAGTGCAGCGTGTAATAGTGTGAGTAACAGGGCAGAGTGTGTGTAACAGGGCAGTGTTAAAGTAACTGAGCGTAACAATAAGTATAGTGAGTGAAACAGTGGAAAGTGTAAAAGGGCAGAGCTTTAAAAGTCAGAGTTTAACAGGACGAAACGAGTGTAACAGGTCAGAGTGTAACAAGACAGAGCGAGTGTAACAGGGCAGAGTGAAATAGTTTGGTTGAAACAAGGTAGAGTGTCACAGGCCAAAATGAGTGTAACAGGCCAGAGTGTAACAAGTCAGAGTGTAACAAGTCATAGTGTAACGGGTCAGAGTGTAACAGGGCAGACAATAACAAGTCAGAGTGTAAAAGGGTAGAGTGTAACAGGGCAGACAATAACAAGTCAGAGTGTAAAAGGGTAGAGTGTAACAGGGCAGACAGTAACAAGTCAGAGTGTAAAAGGGTAGAGTGTAACAGGGCAGACAATAACAAGTCAGAGTGTAAAAGGGTAGAGTGTAACAGGGCAGACAGTAACAAGTCAGAGTGTAACCGGTCAGAGTGTAAAAGGGCAGAGTGTAACAGGGCAGACAATAACAAGTCAGAGTTTAACACAGCAAAGTGTAACAGGGCAAAATGTAACAGGACAGAATGAGTGTAACAGGGCCGAGTGTAACAGGGAAAAAATGAGTATAACGGGGCAGAGTGTAACAGGACAGAGTGTAACAGGAGACAATGAGTGTAACAGGACAGAGTGTAACAGGACAAAATGAGTGTAACTGGGCAGAGTGTAACACGACCAGGTTTCATGGGGCAGAGTTCATGCAACTAAGTGTAACAGTAAGAGGGCACAGTATAATAGTGTGGTTGTAACACACGGGCAGAGTGTAAAAGGTCAGAATGAGTGTAACACGGCAGAGTGTAACAGGAAAGAATGAGTGCAAATGGCAAAGTGTAACAGGTCAGAAAGAGTGTAACATGGCAGAGTGTAACAGACCAGAATGAATGTAACACAGCATAGTAGTTTGGTTGAAACAGGGCAGAATCAGTGTAACAGGGAAGAGTGTAACAGGTTAGAGCATCACAAGTCGGAGTGTAACAGGTCATAATGAGTGTAACCGGGCAGAGTTCATGTAACTGAGTGTAACAGTAAGTATAGCAGGACAGAGTGTAATAGCATAGTTGTAACAATTCAGAGTGTAACAGGGCAGAGTAAGTGTAACAGGGTGGAGTGAGGGTAACAGGGTGGAGTGAGGGTAACAGGGCAGAATGAAAGTAAATGCTTTGCCCTCCACTTTTTTACAGTATAATGACTGAGCTCTTCACTGCCTCTTACACAGGAATGGAGATCACTCATCACCTTAAGAAACTGAAACAACACTCGTTTTTCTTCTCTCTCTCTCTCTCTCTCTCTCTCTTCTGTCTGTTATCAGGCACTAATCACCCTCTCTCATCACTCTTTCTCCTCCTGTCACACCTCTCACTCTCTCACTCTCCCCGTGGTGATTGAGGTGCGGCAGCGTGAAAAGGATACAGAGCGTAAATATTTTCAGTTCGAGATCTTTTTAAGTGTTTTTTCACTGCAGAACTTCAGGTTAAAAACACGCAAAACACTGAATTTGAGTTTTATGTTCTACAGGGTTCTTATTTTTCTCATTTTTAAAGTTAAATTAGATGCTTTTTAAGACTTTTTTAAGACCTCAATAAATATTATTTTGTATAAATATAATTTATAAGCTCAGTGCTAATGCTAGTATGTAGCACACTGGCTAGATGCAGGTAATGTTAGTTCTCTTCACGGTAACGTAGCTAATACGCTGCTAATGTTAGCATGTTAGCTAGCTTGCAGCTAATGTTAGCTAGCTTTCTGCTCCTTTCCTTAATTCTCTCCTTGGTAACGTAGCGTTAGTATGTTAGCTAGCACGCCGCTAAAGTTAGTATGTTAGCTAGCTCTCTGTTAATTGTTAGTAGTTTAGCTAGCAAACCGCTAAAGATAGTATGTTAGCTAGCTCACTGCTAAACTTAGTTCTCTCCCTGGTAACATTAGCTAGTTCACCACTTACGTTAGTATGTTAGCTAGCGGCCCACTAACGTTAGTATGTTAGTTAGCTCTCTGTTAAACTTAGTTCTCAACCTGGGAGCAATAGCTAGTCCACCACTTACGTTAGTATGTTAGTTAGCTCGCTGCTAATGTTAGCTAGCTCACCGCTAACCTTTTTCCCTTGTAACCTAGCTAGCTTGCCGGTAAAGTTAGTATGTTAAACGCACTGTCTGAAAATGTTATACCTACAGCAATTTTACAGATTATTTTACGTTATGTTAATTTATGTTAGCTAGCACCTCGGTAACATTAGTATGTTAGCTAGCTCTCTGTTAAACATAGATCTCTCCCTTTAACATTAGCTAGTTCGCCACTTACATTAGTATGTTAGCTAGCTCACTGCTAACGTTAGTATGTTAGCTAGCTCTCTGTTACACTTAGTTCTCTCCCTGGTATCGTTAGCTAGTTCGCCACTTATGTTAGTATGTTAGCTAGCTCACTGCTAACGTTAGGTAGCTCTCTAATAACCTCAGTTCTCTCCTTGGTAACATCTGCTAACTTGCCGCTAACGTACATGTTAGCTAGTGCGCTGCTAACGTTTGTATGTTAGCTAGCTCTCTGTTACACTTAGTTCTCTCCCTGGTAACATTAGCTAGTTTGCCACTTATGTTAGCATGTTAGCTAGCTCACTGCTAACATTAGCTAGCTCTCAGATAACCTTAGTTCTCGTCACTAACGTTAGTATATTAAATGTACCGTCTGAAAATGTAATACCTACAGCGAATTTACAGTAAATTTAAGACAATTTAAGACCTTAATTACCCGGCTTTGAATTTAAGACATTTTAGGACTTTTTAAGGACATTCAATGATTGATATTGTTCAATTTATTACAAATATATACTCAAAATCACGAGACAGCACTTTCTAAATTGCTAGTAGAACAGTACTCGTCTGGCTGTATTGTATCAGGTGTAAAGTTTGGTAGAGGGGGGATTATGGTACGAGGTGGCTTAAGTTCATATGCATGTGAAGGCAGATGAGCAAATACTTTAGGCAATATATTGTATATGTATGACATCACATAAGCATGCCTTTATTTAGGGAGTGGATGGTATGTTTTGAAAGCGACGTTGTGTTTACATATTACATCACAGTTTTCCCAAGATACAAGTCTTTTAATAGCCGAAAGCGTGACTGTGACCCAACACAAAACCAATCTGAACCCAGATCAACTCTGAATGAACCGACGCCGGCGGTCTCGGGGGGGGGGGAGAGCCGATCCGCTCCATGTGTTTCCAGTTTGGCGAGCGTAATCTCGCTCCGTTTTTACATTTTGATAAACCTCCCATGTTTTTTAAAGCCCTCCGTCTGATCAAAAGCGCTCCATAAACGTCCGCGCTGCTTTCAGGTGCCTAATGGGCCGTCTCGGCACAAAAGCATTCCGGCCCGCCGCCGAAATCCTTCACAGATGCTACGGAGCGCGTTATTCCACACCGAGCCCATGCATCATCACCGGCTTCCTGCAGCAGCCGTTAGAACCCACCCCGCACCAGATCACTACACATCTCAGAGACACTACTCATCTCAAACCAGCCAGGAGACACAATCTGCAGCTATTATTCATTTACTGAAGGAACAAAAGACACGTCTCCACTATATCTCCTCTATATCTCCTCCATATATCATCTATATCTCCTTTATATCTCTCCTATATCTTCAGTGCTTCTCCACTACATCTCCTCTACATATGTATCTCTCTCTCTCTCTCTCTCTCTCTATATATATATATATATATATATGTATATACATATATCTTCTCAATATCTCTTCAATATGTCCTCTTCATTACCTCTACATCTCTTCTAAATCTCCTTTATATCTCCACTAAATATATTTCCTTTATAACTCCACAAATCCTCCACTATATGGTCTATATCTCCACTACGTCTGCACTAAATCCCTATATCTCCATTATATCTCTGCTACATCTCCTCTACTTTACTCTATATCTACTCTACATCTCCTTATATATCACCAGTATATCTCCTCTGTATATCTCTCCTCTCTCTCTCTCTCTCTCTCTCTCTCTCTCTCTATATATATATATATATATATATTCGATATCTCCTCTATATCTCCTCCATATATCATCTATATCTCCTTTATATCTCTCCTATATCTTCACTGCTTCTCCACTACATCTCCTCTATGTATGTATATATCTATATCTATATCTATATATATATGTCTTCTCAATATCTCCACAACTTCTCATCTATATCTCCTCTATATCTCCTCAATATGTCCTCTCCATCGCCACTACATCTCTTCTTAATCTCCTTTATATCTCCTCTATATCTTCACTTGCATCTCCACTAAATATATCTCCTTTATAACTCCACAAATCCTCCATTATATGGTCTATATCTCCACTACATCTCTCATTATCTTCTCAATATCTCCACTACATCTGCACTAAATACCTATATCTCCATTATATCTCTGCTACATCTCCTCTACTTTACTCTATATCTACTCTACATCTTCTTCTTTATCACTAGTATATCTTCTCTATATATATTTCTCCTATATATATATATTCTATATCTCCTCCATATATCATCTATATCTCCTTTATATCTCTCCTATATCTTCACTGCTTCTCCACTACATCTCCTCTACGTATGTATATATATATATATATATATATATATCTTCTTAATATCTTCACAACTTCTCATCTATATCTCAGCTTTATCTCTTCAATATGTCCTCTCCATTACCACTACATTTCTTCTATAACTCCACAAATCCTCCACTATATTGTCTATATCTCCACTACATCTCCTCTTTATCTTCTCAATATCTCCTCCATATCTCCACTACATCTGCACTAAATCCCTGTATCTCCATTATATCTCTGCTACATCTCCTTTACTTTACTCTATATCTACTCTACATCTCCTTCTATATCACCAGTATGTCTCCTCTGTATATCTCTCCTCTATATGTATATATATTCTATATCTCCTCTACAAATATATCTCCAATATATCTCCACTACATCTGCACTAAATCCCTGTATCTCCATTATATTTCTATTTCATCTTCTCTACTATTCTACATATCTCTACTATATTTCCTCTATATATCTCCGCTATATATCTCCATTATATCTCCTTTTTATCTCCTCTTCTCTACATCTAGTATACCATAGATATCTACTAGACCAGGGGTGTCCAAACAACAGCCCGCGCAATTTTTGCGCAGAAAAATGGGCCAAAGAGTCTAAAAGTGGCGAGTGTGTTCAGTTGTAGCGCAGAAAAACGGCCAAAGAGTCTAAAAGCGCTGAGAGTGCTCAGTTGTAGCTCAGAAAAACAGGCCAAAGAGTCTAAAAGCGGAGAGAGTGTTCAGTTTTAGAGCAGAAAAACGGGCCAAAGAGTCTAAAAGCGGAGAGGGTGCACATTTTAGCGCAGAAAAACGGGCCAAAGAGTCTAAAAGCGGAGAGGGTGCGCAGTTGTAGCTCAGAAAAACGGGCCAAAGAGTCTAAAAGTTGCCGTAATTAAGGAGTTTAATATTAAGAGACATCATGAAATGAAACATCAATTTGAAAAATCTTAGTTTACACAACACTGTCAAAGATAAAGATAGTAAGTCAAGTAAAATGTTGTGTAAATGAAAGTAATCAGGAAAATGTATTTTTTAAAGTGGTATATTTCATTATTTGTTTTATTACAGAGTCTGTGGCCCGTGACTTCAAATATATTTCTCCTTCTGCCCCCAAACAAAAAAAGTTTGGACACCCCTGATCTAGACTAACCCAACAGTGAATAATGGTGGGCATAAAACCCTATAATAATATATCTCTGATATTTCATTATCCACAGTGGACAGTAATTCAGTAGACAGACAAGCAAATTCAGCAGAAATCACATTTATTATTTTAAAATTCATTATTTTAGGTCATATTTTAGTTAAAACATTCACACAATCAGCGCTTTTTAACTACTTTAGTACGTAACTCTTTCAGCGCTGCAGAACAGGGGTTTTAGGGTTAACAGAGCAGCGCAGGTAAATCCGGTAAAGCCGCTCCATTCACACGGCTAAACCACTTTCCAGACGACACAAAGCGCAGGCCGGTGTTTACACTAGCTTATCGTGTCCTTTCATGTAGAAACAGCAGCTCGGGCCACAAAAAGCTTCTTCACATCCATCTGCCGTTTATCGGGCGGGAGAGCGCGGCTCGGGTTGCACGGAAATATCAGGTTCACCATCACTCAGAGCCACAGCAGCCCCTACAAAAGACCTGCGGGCCTGAACGGGTCGGCGGAGACTGAGGCCCGAGGACGGCAGCATTATCCCGGAGCCGAGCTGCTGACCCAGGGTCAGGTTTCAGCCCGGACTCCACCAGCAGCTCTGAGAACAGTGAGGAAACACAGCGGCTCTACTGTAGAGAAACGGAGGCCTGGCCTGGGGTCAGATTACAGCTGCTGCTCCATGCTGGATCTGGACCAGAGTGCAGTTATTCATAGATAAAACTGCCTTTATAATGGAAACGCTGTGTTATACGGAAAATTCCATAGAAGAATTAGATTAGGAGCATGAGGATTCATTTACAATACCTTCCTGAGAATATGAGAGCACTTAAAAATGATGAGTTTCTTTGATATTACCAAATTGAAAAACTCTGGAATATAATCAGGAGGAAGATGGATAATCACAAGCCATGTCCAAAAAGCAGTGTGTAAGACTGGTGGAGGAAGAGAACATGATGCCAAGATGCATGAAAAAAACTGTGATTAAAAACCACCAAGGGTTATTCCACCAAATATTGTTTTCTGAACTCTTAAAACTACTTTATGAATATGAACTGAAAAGGTCTCCTTAATATCTCCTCTATATCTCCACATCTTTACATCTTGTCTACATCTTCTCTGCATCTATTCTATATATTTTTAAAAAGATTATCTCCACTATATCTCCACTACATCTCCTCTATATACATCTCATCTAAATCACCACTATCTCCTCTATATATAAATCTTCTCCATATATCATCTATATCACCTCTACATCACAACTATATCTCTTCTGAATCTCCTCTATATCTCCTCAATAACTCCCCTATATCTCCACTACATCTCCTTTATATACATCTAATCTAAATCTACACTATATCTCCTCTGCAGATATATATATATCCTCCATATATCATCTACATCTCCTCTACATCTCCACTACATCTCGTCTACATCTCCTCTGCATCTCTTCAATATCTCCTCTATATCTCCACTAAATCTCCTCTATATACATCTCATCTAAATCACCACTATATCTCCTCTATATATAAATCTTCTCCATATATCATCTACATCTCCTCTACATCTCCACTACATCTCTTCTAAATCTCCTCTATATCTCCTCCATAACTCCCCTATATCTCCACTACATCTCCTTTATATACATCTAATCTAAATCTACACTATATATCCTCTGCAGATATATATATATATATATATATATATATATCTCCTCCATATATCATCTACATCTCCTCTACATCTCCACTACATCTCGTCTACATCTCCTCTGCATCTCTTCAATATCTCCTCTATATCTCCACTAAATCTCCTCTATATACATCTCATCTAAATCACCACTATATCTCCTCTATATATAAATCTTCTCCATATATCATCTACATCTCCTCTACATTTCCACTACATCTCTTCTAAATCTCCTCTATATCTCCTCCATAACTCCCCTATATCTCCACTACATCTCCTTTATATACATCTAATCTAAATCTACACTATATCTCCTCTGCAGATATATATATCTCCTCCATATATCATCTACATCTCCTCTATATCTCCACTACATCTCGTCTACATCTCCTCTGCATCTCTTCAATATCTCCTCTATATCTCCACAACATCTACTCTATATACATCTCATCTAAATCTCCACTATATCTCCTCTATATATAATTTTCTCCATATATCATCTATATCTCCTCTACATAACTACTATAACTCTTCTAAATCTCCTTTATATCTCTTCAATAACTCCCCTATATCTCCACTACATCTCCTTTATATACATCTAATCTAAATATCCACTATATCTCCTCTGCAGATATATATTTATCTCCTCCATATATCATCTATATCTCCTCTACATCACAATTATATCTATTCTATATCTCCTTTATATCTCCTCTACATCACCACTATATCTCCTTTATATATCCTCTACATCTTTCCTACATCTTATCTACGTCTCCTCTGCATCTCTTCAATATCTCCACAACATCTACTCTATATACATATCATCTCTCCACTATATCTCCTCTATATATATATATATATATATATATCCTCCATATATCATCTATATCTCCTCTGCATCACTTCTATATCTCTTTTAAATCTCTCTACATCTCCTCAATAACTCCTATACATCTCCACTACATCTCACTACACGTAACTGTTTTAAGGCATCCGGTTTCTTCAATTTTTTACGTAAATTCAACTAAAAGAATTTAAGCAATTATTCGATCTTACAGTATAACAAAAAAAAAAAAAAAAGTTAAATCTCTTTGCCCTTTGGTTGTAATAACTTGATGTTTTAAGTTATGCTAACTCAAGTTTTTATTCCTCATTACTTAACTTTTTTAAGGCAACTGATTTCCTCAATTTTTTTTAAGTAAATTCAACTTATCTGGGCTTACAGTGCACCACCTGATATTTAAACAATAAAAAACGAGTCTAAAAATTCCCCCCCCTGAACTCTACCTCCCCCACCCCCCCACCCCCCCCCCGACACGAGCCAGACGAGTGAGACGAGCGGGGACACGCTCTCGGCCGGGGCACGCTCATCGCTCCATTAGAAAAACACAGCCGCGCCTGTTTATAGGGTCGATTTTCCGACCCCATCTTTACTAAAAGGCTTCATTTACGGCCGGCGGTTCCCCCGGCGCTCCGGGGCCGCGGCGGGGGAGGGGCTGTAAGTGGCCGGGTTACGAGTGCGCACTCCACCAGCACTTTTAAAGCCATTTAAAAGGAAGACACAGATGGTTCCTCGGGTCTGAAGTAGCCGGCGGTGAGAGCCGTGCTGCCGGCGCACCTGCTCTGCCGGGCCTTTGTTACGGCAGGGAAATTTCACCTTTAGATTGACAATCTTATCAAATCCCGCTCCGTTTTAGACCCGTTCCCCGGAGGAGCCGCGTCGCCGGCGGAGCGCTGATGGATCTATTGAGCTTTCCGATGATCTTTCCGCCGTTTCATCACTGTCAAATCAAATCCTCATAACCCACATTTATTATTTTACACCTTTTCAGAATGCCCTTTCTGCTGCGCGTGAATAAAACATGGGATATTTCACACGGAATCCTTTGTATATAGAATAAAAGCCCTGTTATGTTAGTGTGCACTGAGGTTATACACTTATATACCTTTATATACAGAGCTTCTGTTATATAAAAGGCTTATTTGCTGCCAGTCAAACAACTGCAGGCTCTAAGTGAAAATAAACCACGTGACAGATCATTAAACACAAACATCTGGCTAAATATTGGAGTGCAAAAACAGTTACCTTGTGTAAATTGTGTAATACAAATATTTTCAGTTAATAGATCTGTTTCCAAAAAACATCTGGATAGATAGATAGATAGATAGATAGATAGATAGATAGATAGATAGATAGATAGATAGATAGATAGATAGATAGATAGATAGATAGATAGATAGATAGATAGATAGATAGATAGATAGATAGATAGATAGATAGATAGATAGATAGATAGATAGATAGATAGATAGATAGATAGATAGATAGATACTTTATTGATCCCCGGGGGGAAATTCTTGGCATCCAGCAGCAGGTTACACAATACACAAAGTTAAAAAAGATAAAATATAAAATATAAAGATATATATAAATACAATCAAATAAGAAATAGAATATACAGTGTAAATGTTAGAGTCCAGACACATTTAGCTAAATAGTGCAATGCTAATACTTTTGGGTAATAGGTCTGTGTCCAGAAAAAAAACAACAACAAATATGGCTAAATGTTGGACGGCAAAACATTTGGTTAAATGTTGGGGTGCAAAACGTTTGGCTACATGTTGGAGTGCAAAAACAGTTAATTAAATGGCGAATTGCAAATATTTGAAGCTAATAGACCCGTGTCCAAAAACTGTTGGCTAAATGTTGGAGTCCAGACACATTTGGCTAAATAGTAGAATGCTAATACTTTTGTTTAATAGGTTTGTGTACAAAAACATTTGGCTGAATGTTTGAGTGCAAAAGCATTTGGCTAATTGTTAGAGTTCAGCATCTGACAGATTATTAAAGATTACACATTTGACTAAATGTTGGAGTGAAAACATTTGGCTAAATCTTGGGAGTTCAAGAACATTTGGTTTAACGTTGAATTCCAAAAACATTTTACTAAATGGTAGAATGCTAATACTTATGGTTAATAGGTATGTGTCCAGAAAAAACTAGCTAAATATTTGACTAATTGTTAGATTTCAGCATGTGACAGATCATTAAAGACTAAACATTTGGCTAAATGTTGTGAGTTCAAAGACATTTGCTTAAAAGTTGGAGTCCAAAAACATTTAACTAAATGGTGGAATGCTAATATTTTCACCTAAATGTGTCCAGACACATTTGACTAAATACTAGAATGGTAATACTTTTGGTTAATAGGTCTGTGTCCAGAAAAATCTGGCTAAATGTTGGATTTTCAGCTGTAAAAGAGCTGAGTCCACAAGCTGTATGGTATAAATATATATTTTTTAATACCCTTTATTTCAGACGAAACATTTAAACAATAAGCAGGAGCCCTTTTTATAATATGGTTGTCTTTATACAGCTCTGGACAAAAATAAGGAGACCACTTAGAATGGTGATGAATTTCTTTGATTTTAGTGGCATAAAGTTATCCAAAAGCAGTGTGCAAGACTGGTGGAGGAGAACAGAATGTTACCAAGATGCATGAAAACTGTGAATAAATGCATGAAAATATTGATTTCTGAACTCTTTAAAACTTTATGAATATGAACTTGTTTTCTTTGCATTATTTGAGGTTCTCATTTCCCATTTTCTGCATATAAATGCTCTAAATGCCTATATTCTTATATGGAATTTGGGAGAAATGTTCATTTTAGTCAAATATAAACCTATAAATAACAAAATTAGAGAAACTGATTTAGAAACTGATAATTGATGATGTATTTCTATGCCTTCTACATTATTGTGGAATTGTTAAAACACAGTGTATTTGATATTTCTGGATAAACTATAATATAACAGCTTTAATACTAGGAAAAAAAGGCTAAAACACAAAACCCCGGCGGAGCGCTGACCCGCTGCACAGCGCAGCGTGCTATTAAATGCAGCTCAGCTCCCTTTTTTCCACACATTTGTGTCGTTTTCTGACCCTCGCAGGTACGAGTGGCCCCGGGGTCCGCTTTCAAACGGCCCTCCACAGGTGAGATCCACTCCAGGGGCCCACTCATCCGGCCTCTCCCCAGCGAGGGCACGCTTCAGTGGGGCTTAGCGTGGCGCTCTCCAGAGTGGTGCTAAAATAACAGCCACTCCGCGGCTGAATGGGGCCATTGGAGAGGCAGGCTGTTAAGAGGCCTATCCTGCGCGCCGCGACGGGGGGAATTCACCGGTAGCCAAAAACAACACCAGAACAGATGCCTGTTTGATTAATGGGGGGGGGGACGGACCACACAGAGTTTTCTTTTTTTTCCTCCCTCCTGACTTCTCCTTCCCTGAAAAGTAGCCTCCTGTTGAGTCGCGTTGGTACGTGTGTGTCTTAGCATAACACACAGCGATTAACGGCTAGCTAGAACGTGAAATACGAGCGGGGAACACAAGCGGTCCTCTCAGCCCACCGTGTCCCACCACGCTCTCTGGCATGCGCTGATTTTTCAGGGCTAATTAGCTTTAGCCTCTCAGAGGACCCAAACAACTGAGGGAATAGGGGCAAATTGAGCTAACGTCGGAAGGTGACCTGCTAGCATAGAAAGCTGACACTCGCTGGCCTTGATTTCTAGGCAATAGCGCTTTTTTTTTGCATTAGCGCTCTAATAGAGTCCTAAACACACATTTTTTATCATAAAATCACCGAATAATATGATATTGCATAGTATTTCTAGCTCTTAATCGTCAAAGCTAATATGTTTTACCCTCTCAGACCACCCAAAAAACTAACTAACACTTTCACAACATTAACATTAGCATTAACAAAGTAAGCTAAAGTCGCAAGGTGACCTGCTAGCATAGAAAGCTGACTGTAATAAAATTGCAAAATAATATGATATTAGATAGTATTTTTAGCTCTTAATTTTCAAGGCTAATAAGTTTTAGCTTCTCAAACCAACTAACAACTAGGCAATAGCGCTTTTTTTAGCATTAGCGCTCTAGTAGAATCCTAAATACAGTTTTACTATCATAAAATCACCGAATAATATGATATTTGATAGTATTTCTAGCTCTTAATCTTCAAGGCTACTAGGTGTTAGCCTCTCAGATCACCCAAAAAAATAAGGGTACAATGGAAAACTATAATAGCGGTAACAGCACTTTTACAACATTAGCATGAGCATTAACAAAGTAAGCTAAAGTCGGAAGGTGACCTGCTAGCATAGAAAACTGTCTGACTGTAATAAAATTGCAAAATAATATGATATTAGATAGTTTTTCTACCTCTTAATCTTCAAGGCTAATAGGTTTTAGCTTCTCAAACCATCTAAACAATTAAGGATGTGACCTGCTAGCATAGAAAGCTGACACTCGCTGGCCTTGATTTCTAGGCAATAGCGCTTTTTGTTTTAGCATTAGCGCTCTAGTAGAGTCCTAAACACATATTTTCTATCATAAAATTAGCACAAACTTGTAAAGACATACAGACAAAATCACATTTGTAGCATTTATAGTTGCAAACAACTGAGGGAATAAGTGTAAACTGAGCTAACGTCAGAAGGTGACCTGGCCTTGAATTCTAGGTAATAGCGCATTTTTAGCTTTAGCGCTCTAGTAAAGTTCTAAATACATTTACTGTCATAAAATCACTAAATAATACGATATTAGATGGAATTTCTACTTAATAACATTCATAGTTAGCTTAAAATATTGTTAACATTAGCCAGACATGCTTTAAATCATCAATGCTAAGCGTAATTTAGCATCTCAGAGCACCAAAAAAAAACTAAGGGTACAATGACAAACTGAAATAGCTGACCTGCTAGCAGAGAAAGCTGACATGAGCCTTGTCTTCTAGGCAATACAACTTTTTAGATTGTTGTGTTATAAATTTAGCACAAACTGAGATGATATTTAGATGATGATGATTAGCTTTAGCCTGTCAGAAAACCCAAACAACTTTTTAAACATTAGCACCAATTTGTAAAGATAAACTGACAATACTTTTACTATAGCATTAATAATCAGAATAAAATAACGTAAACATTAGCCAGATATGCACCGAATCTTCAAGGCTAATTAGCTTTAGCCTCTCAGAGGACCCAAACATCTGAGGGAATAAGGGCAAATTGAGCTAACGTCGGAAGGTGACCTGCTAGCATAGAAAGTTGACACTCGCTGGCCTTGATTTCTAGGCAATAGCGCTTTTTATTTAGCATTAGCGCTCTAGTAGAGTTCTAAATACATTTTTATCATAAAATCACAAAATAATATGATACTAGATTTATAAGATACTAGTATAATATGTATAAGTATAAGATAATATGATACTAGTATCTCTAGCTCTTAATCTTCAAGGCTAATAGGTTTTTAGCCTAAGGGTACAATGGCAAAGTGTAATAGCGGTAATAGCACTTTTTCAACATTAGCATTTGTTAGTAATAATAAATTTGTCATCATATAAACGTCAGAAGGTCACCTGCTAGCATAGAAAGCTGACACTCGCTGGCCTTGATTTCTCGGCAATAGCGCTTTTTTTTAGCATTAGCACTGTAGTAGAGTTCGAAATACATTTTTACTATGATAAAATCACTAAATAATATAACATTAGATGCTATTTCTAGCTAACAACATTTACGGTTAGCTTAAAATAATGTAAACATTAGCCAGACATGCTCTGAATTATCAAGGCTAATAGGTTTTAGCCTCTCAGACCACCCAAAAAATCTATCTAGCTCACACTCGCTGGCTTTGATTTCTAGGCAATAGCCCATTTTAACACAATATCACAAATTACAAAATAATATGATATTAAATGGTATTTCTAGCTCTTATTCTTCAAGGCTTATAGGTTTTAGCCTCTCAGACCACCCAAAAAACTAAGGGTACAATGGCAAAGTTTAATAGCGGTAATAGCACGTTTTTAAACATTAGCCTTTGTTGATAATGATAAATTTGTCATCAAATGAACGTCAGAAGGTGACCTACTAGCATAGAAAGCTGACATTAGCCTTGTTTTCCAGGCAATAAAACTTCTTAAGATTGTTTGTTATAAATATAGCACAAAGAGAAATGATATTTAGATGATAATTAGCATTAGCCTCTCAGAAACAACCTAAACAACTGAAGGATTTGCCCTTGATTTCTCAATAGTAGTACTTTTTAAACATTAGCACAGATTTGTAAAGATAAACTGACTATCACAAAATATTGTATTAAATGGATGATAATTAGTTTTAGCTAGTTTGTAGCATTTACAGTTAGCCTAAATTAATGTAAACATTAGCCAGACCTGCTCTCAATCTTCAAGGCTTATTACCTTTAGCCAAACAACTGAGCTAATAAGGGCAAACTGAGCTAACATCAGAAGATGACCTGCTAGCACATAAATCTAACATTAGCCCTGTTTTCTAGGCAATAAAACATCTTTAAAAACTGTTCTTAATTTACCACAAATGTAGATGATGAATTTTATTGCTAATTAGCTTTAGCCTCTCAGAGGACCCAGAGAACTGAGGGAAAAAAGGCAAACAGAGCTGTCGTCAGAAGGTGACCCGCTTTCACAAAATATTATGATAGCAGATATACTTTCTAGTTTGTAGCGTTTTATAATTAGCCTAAATAATGTAAACATGAACCAGACATGCTCTGAATCTTCAAGGCTAATTAGCTTTAGTCTCTCAGAGGAACCAAACACTTGAGCTAACGTCAGAAGGCGACCTGCTAGCATAAGAAGCTGAGAATCACTGGCCTTGATTTCTAGGCAATAGTGTTTTTTTACCATTAGCATTTGCTGGTAATGATAAATTTGGTATTATATGAATGATGAAAGCTGACATTAGCCTTGTTTTCTCGACAATATAACTTCTTAAAATGTAAAAAAATTACCACAAATGTATATGGTATTTAGATGATACTGTCTTTTTTGCTATTTAGCTTTAGCTTCTCAGAGCTAGGGAATAAGTGCAAACTAAGCTAACGCTGGAAGGTGACCTGCTAGCATAGAAAGCAGACATTAGCCTTGTTTCCAAGGTAATAAAACTTCTTTAATATGTTCTAAACTTACCACAAATGTAAATTATATTTATATTTTATATTTATGATACTGTCTTTTATTGCTAAGTAGCTTTAGCTTCTCAGAGGACCCAAACTATTGAGCTAATGCCGGAAGGTGACCTGCTTAGCATAGAAAGCCAACATTAGCCTGTTTTCTTTTGGAAATATAACTTATTTTAATAAAAGTCTACATTTACCACACATGTAGATGACATTCAAATGATACTGACTTTTATTGCTAATTAGCTTTAGCTTCTCAAAAGACCCAAAAACAAAATAAGCTATTATTGCTAAAATTATATGTATAATTTAGCATTTATTATGCTAAATTATACATATAATTTTAGCAATAATAGCTTATTTTGTTTTTGGGTTTTTGGGTAATTAATGCTAAATTACTGCTGAAATATGTCTAACAAAAAGAGCACTTGCAAAATAAAGTTCTTATTAAAGACCTTTATATAAAAAATATACAATTTCATAAAACATTAGCCAGACACCATCTGACTTTTCAGGGCTAATTAGCTTTAGCCTCTAATTAGCTTTAGAACCAAAACAACTGAGGAAAAATAAAGGGCAAATTATGCTAACACTAGAAGGTGACATTCTAGCACAGAAAGCTGTTTTCTAGGCAACAATTCTTCTTCAAAATTTGTAAAAATTGCTAAAAGTATCTAATTTTATCTTACAAACAGAGTTTAAGGTCTAATTAGCTTTAGACTCTCAGTGGACCAAAACAACTGAGGCTAACATCAGAAGGTGACCTTCTAGCATAGAGAGCTGACATAAGCCTTGTTTTCTAGGCAGAATTTTTTCTTTAAAATTTTTATTAATGCTAAAAATATCTTATTTTATCTTACAAACAGAGATTTCAGGGCTAATTAGCTTTAGCCTCTCTGTGGACCAAAACAACTGAGGCTAACATCAGAAGGTGACCTTCCAGCATAGAAAGCTGAACAAAAGCCTTGTTTTTTAGGCAAAAAAACTTCTTAAAAATGTTTATTAATGCTAAAAATATCTTATTTTATTTTACAAACAGAGATTTCAGGGCTAATTAGCTTTAGCCTCTCTGTGGACCAAATCAACTGATGGAAAAAATAAGGGCAGAAGGTGAACATATAGCATAGAAAGCTGACATTAGCCTTGTTTTTTAGGCAATATTTCTTCTTAAAAAAACGTTTACTCCTGCTAAAAAAATCTTATTTTATCTTACAATCAGAGATTTCAGGGCATATTAGCTTTAGTCTCTCTGTGGAATATAAAACAACTGAGGAAACAATAAGGGCAAATTATGCTAACATATCAGAAGGTGACCTTCTAGCATAGAAAGCTGAACAAAAGCCTTGTTTTTTAGGCAAAAAAACTTCTTAAAATCTTTATTAATGCTAAAAATATTTTATTTTATCTTACACAAAGAGATTTCAGGGCTAATTAGCTTTAGCCTCTCTGTGGACCAAAACAACTGAGGCTAACATCAGAAGGTGACCTTCTAGCATAGAAAGCTGACATAAGCCTTGTTTTCTAGGCAGAATTTCTTCTTTAAAATGTTTATTAATGCTAAAAATATCTTATTTTATCTTACACAAAGAGATTTCAGGGCTAATTAGCTTTAGCCTCTCTGTGGAAATGTTTATTAATGCTAAAAGTATCTTATTTTAGCCTAGAAGAAAAAATAAAGGCACATTTTGCTAACATCAGAAGGTGACCTTCTAGCATAGAAAGCTGACCTTGTTTTCTAGGCAAAAATACTTCTTAAAAATGATTATTAAAGCTAAAAGTATATCTTTCAATCACATCTCCAAAGCTAATTAGCTTTAGCCTCTCTGTGGACCAAAACAACATCAGAAGGTGACCTTCTAGCTTAGAAAGCTGACATAAGCCTTGTTTTCTTGGCCAAAAAAGCTAAAAATATCTTATTTTATCTTACAAACAAAAGTTTTCAGGGCTAATTAGCTTTAGCCTCTCTGTGCAAATGTTTATTAATGCTAGAAGTATCTTATTTTAGCCTCTCTGTGGACCAAAACAACATCAGAAGGTGACCTTCTAGCCTAGAAAGCTGGCATAAGCCTTGTTTTCTTGGCCAAAAAAAAAGGTAAAAGTATCTTATTTTATCTTGCAAACAAGAGTTTTCAGGGCTGATTAGCTTTAGCCTCTCTGTGGAAATGTTTATTAATGCTAGAAGTATTTTATTTTAGCCTCTCTGTGGACCAAAACAACTGATAGATAAAATAAGGGCAAATTTTGCTAACATGAGAAAGGGACCTTCTAGAATAGAAAGCTGACATAATCCTTGTTTTCTAGGCAAAAATACTTCTTTAAAAGTTTAGTTTGTTAAAGCTAAAAGTATATCTTACAATCACATTTCCAAAGCTAATTAGTTTTAGCCTCTCTGTGGACCAAAACAACATCAGAAGGTGACCTTCTAGCCTAGAAAGCTGACATAAGCCTTGTTTTCTTGGCCAAAAAAAGCTAAAAAATATCTTATTTTATCTTACAAACAAAAGTTTTCAGGGCTAATTAGCTTTAGCCTCTCTGTGGAAATGTTTATTAATGCTAGAAGTATCTTATTTTAGCCTCTCTGTGGACCAAAACAACATCAGAAGGTGACCTTCTAGCCTAGACAGCTGACATAAGCCTTGTTTTCGTGGCCAAAAAAAAAAAGCTAAAAGAATCTTATTTTATCTTACAAACAAGAGTTTTCAGAGCTAATTAGCTTTAGCCTCTCTGTGGACCCAAACAACTCACAGACAGACAACATTAGCCTTCATTTTCAGGCAAAAGTGCTTCTAGACATGAGTGCTTAATGTTTTTGAGCATTTCAGTCCCATAAAATCACAAGATTATTCCAAATGTTTTAAAATATTAGGTGATATTTAAGTTAGCATTCATAGTTAATGAGCCCAGGCTCATCTCACAAACAGAGCTGTTCAAAGGAGACCAAAGGGAACAGAGCAATGTAAATGTTAATCAGACATGCACTGGCTTTTCAGGGCTAATTAGCTTTAGCCTCTCTGTGGACCAAAACAACTGAGGGAATAAAGATGTATTACGCTAATGTCAGAGGGTGACCTGCTAGCATAAATAGCTGCTGCTAGATTTGTTTTCCAGGCAACAGCACATCATTAGCATCAGTGCCGGGTAGCGCTGACTAATTATCACAAACTTTATGCTAAAAAAATGTCTTACAAATGAAGCTTAAAAAAATATATCAAAAGAAACTTTATACAGCAAATGTAAATGTTAGCAAAACATGCTCTGACTTTACAGAGCTAATTAGCTTTAGCCTTTCCGTGGACGAAAAACAACTGAGTTTTTTTGTTCCGCAGAAAAGCTAAAGCTAATTATCGCTAGGCGTTTTAAACAAAGAAAGGTTGAGCTATTGTAATTGTCTGTTTGTGTACAGTAGATAGCAAATATTAGCCTTGGAAGTCCTAGCAATATTTCTTAGAGGTGTAGCTCTAAGCTTTATAATGCTATACAGAATTATTTAAAGATAGACACTCACTGATCACTGACTTTACGCTGACTTGACTTTTCTATGTCTTATTAGAGTTGGTTAGAGGTATTCACTCTAATTGGCCTCTGTCTCTCTTTTTCATTTGGGTTTATATATTCTACTGTTTGTCACTTGACCCAATTTATTAACAAGGGGGTTGGGCTTACAGGGGTAGACAGGGACAGGCAGGGTCAATAACAAGAAGGCAGCAAATACAAACAACATACC
Organism: Astyanax mexicanus; assembly: GCF_023375975.1. Classification (NCBI taxonomy): domain Eukaryota; kingdom Metazoa; phylum Chordata; class Actinopteri; order Characiformes; family Acestrorhamphidae; genus Astyanax; species Astyanax mexicanus. The sequence continues at coordinate 34,532,151 of NC_064429.1, forward strand.
AGAGTGTGAAAGGCAAAATGGGATCATACATAAGAAATCCAAAATAATAAAGGCTAAGGCAAAAGAGTAGTCAAAATACAAAACTAGGTCGGCAACAGTAAAGAAACGATACAGAGAGCAGGGCAAGAGAGTAGTGAAAAAGACAAAAACGAGTCGGTAACAAAGGCAAAAACAAAGGAAATTCTAGCTACATAGATTCAATACTCGCCGAGGATCAAATGATACAGAGGGGTATTTATACTAAGGCAAACCAGGTGTGAGCAATCAGAAACTGGGAGAGCATGAACGACATCACGTCACGTGATTAGCAGAGTCACTAACTTTGTTTTTATTTTAGTCATTTATTCTAAAGTTATATAGAGTTAACTACAGGCAGGTTTTGCTGGTGGACAATCACTCTGCATTGGCTTCATATTTTTCAGGTTGTTTCTTGTTATATACCTAATGTTATATAGATTAAATTACAAGTATACACACTCACTGACTGACCAATGACGTTTTGTTTATTTTGTGTTTATTTTGTGTTTCACAGTATTTAGACTGGTAATTATAATTTTGTATAGTTTTATATATAGAGTTTTACAGGTAGACACTTTTTTTCACTGACCAATTGGTTTATGCATATTTTTTTATTTTTTTATTTTAATGCTATATTTATAAAGGGTTTTACAGGTAGACACTCTTTCTCACTGACCAACGGCTTAATGCATATGTATATATATATATATATATATATATATATTTTTTTTTTCCTAACGTTACAGGTAGACACCTTTTTTATGACTGACCACTGATTTTATGCATATTTGGGTTGTTTATTCTAACGTTAACGTTATATAGAGTTAATTACATGTATACACTGCTAATCTGCACTGACTTCATAGTTTTGGGGTTGTTTCTTATTATGTATTTTTTTATGTTATATTGTTTAGATAACAGGTACATTTACTGACTGACCCCTGACATTATGTTTATAAAAGGTTTTACAGGTAGACACATTTTTTTTTCACCGTTTAATGGCTTTATGCATTTTTATTTATGTATTTGGCTTGTTTATTAATATATAGTATAATTAATTCAAATTTACAGTATGAATGAATTTAATGCATACTTCATACTTATACATTTACAACAAGGGTTTGTCACAAAGGTCCAAGCCTCTCTTAAAAATGAGTAATAATGTTATGTATTTTTACAATAATTTACAGTTATACACAGTATAACTGTAAAAAAAAAAAAACCCCACAGTTTTAACTCGTCTTCCCGGCCGCCTAAGGCTTTAATAAGGCATTTATCGACAAAATAATGAGGGTCTGCAGTGCGGTGTCTGCCATGTGTTTTGGAGTCCGGAGGAACGGGAGGCCAAAAAACTGTTGCTAATGACCATGAGCTAAAATCGTTAAAGCTAAAAAGTCCCCGGAGACTAACGACAAGTCAAATTACAGCCGTGCCTCGCTGCATTGTGGCATTCCCGGCGCTGCGGCGGCTCCGGCGCGCTTTGAACCGGCCCCGGCGTGGGCGTTCCCGTTTCTGATGGAGGAATTTGTGCGCGGCGTACCTCCGTCCCGCGGCCCGTCTTCATAAGAGCCGTTTGAACCGCTTCCCAAAAAACGTCGAATCCATTACAAGCATGTTTGCGATATCCGTCTAGTCTGGTCCCTGCCAGCCACTGAACATTAGCCAAGCTACATGTTTGGCCACAGGCAGCCACCATCTGGCTCTGCTAGCGCACATAACCACCTCCTCTGCAAATGGCATTGGCTTCAAACGCGGAACGCGACGAGGCTAAGGGCTAAAAATCCACAGTCTGGCAGCGTTTCAATCAGATACAATAGAGCCGAGTGCATATCCGCGCGTACAGCGCATATTCACCGCCTGTTCCCACTGCAGACGCGCACAAACCACGCAAACAAAGAAAGCCTTTACATTCGTACTGGGAGAAGAAGAAAAAAAAAATAGTGTACAAATCTCCTATATCCCGCGGCTAGGCTAATGGCTAACGCAGGCTAATGCAGGATAATGCAGGATCATGCACGGTAAAGCGGGATAAAGCAGGCCTGTCTCCAGCATTTTACTTTTTTTTTTTTTTTTACATTTTAGCTGGTAAACAACAGTTGAGATGCTGTGATGTAATAGTGCTTACAGTTGAGATACACTTATTGTATAACACTGCACAACTGATAAATCAAAAATCCAGCTTTTACAAGTTTTAATTCATATATTCATATATATATATATATATATGTATTTACCTACCAAGCATTAGACACGCATGCATACCTAATACCTATAAACACAACACTCCATACATACATATACACATACAATATGCATGTACTGTATGCATATATGTATATACTCTGTGATTACTGCGATTATACCACAGTTCCAATGGCGTTCTATGAGTACCGTTATCAGCCGGTAATGCACTGTAACCGAAGCTCTCCGAGTATTACTCCGCCACATACAGGTAACCAAGCAACGATGCTGCAGCAGCGCTTACAAATCAAACAGCACAAATGCATCTACAAACAAAGCAGCAATGGAACTATTATTACCCGTGGTTAGCGGGTAATGCTAATAGTTAGCAGCAGGGGTTAGCAGCAGGCTACAGTCTGATACAGTCGCCTCTGAATGGCTCTGAAGAGTTAACTAGCGCTTAGTGTGGTTAGCCCGTAATGCTAATGCTGCTCCAGCAGTGCTAGCCGGGGTTAGCAGCAAGCTACAGTCTGATACACTCGCCTCTGAATGGCTCTGAAGAGCTAACTAGCGCTTAGTGTGGTTAGCGCGTAATGCTAATGCTGCTCCAACAGTGCTAGCCGGGGTTAGGAGCAGGCTAAAGCCTGATATACTTGCCTCTAAATCGCTCTGAAGAGCTAACTAGCACTTAGCTAGGTTAGCAGCTAAATCTCAGTGCTGGAGAACTAATCTATAGAACTAAACTATAACACTGAGTGCTCCTTGATACCAGACTGATAGAATACATATATATATATATATATATATATATATATATATATATATATATATATATATATATATATATATATATAAATTGCACCGGATTATAAGGTGCACTTATGATTTAAAGTATTTAGTATTTTAAGTGCACCTTATAGTGCAAAAAATACAGTATGTATTGATTTAGCCTGATATGTTTCTGGGGTTAGATATATAACACACTTGGCCTTGCAGGGGTTAAGATATAAATAAATAATCGGACGTGTCAAAGTGTTATTTTCTGCACCCGCTCCAATAAATCCCAGCAAATCCCAGCAGTTGGCTTCCGGAGTCACCTCGGAACGCCACCTCGGAAAGCGGCCCTCGCTCCCGGCCCCTATAAATAGAACATGACGACGGAATTGTGATTTAAAGGCCATAAATATTGAGCGGGTATTAAAATAATTTATGGAATATGCCAGAGCTGTTTTTCTGCTTGCACAAAGCAAAACGGAGAAAGAGAGAGAGAAAACGGAGAGAGAGAGAAAAAAAAAAACGAGAGAGAGGGATTCTGTAATTGCTTTCCTCCCCCCACAACCCCCCCTTCATACCCCCCAACTGCCCCCCCGAGCGGCTCCCTGTCTGATATCAGGAAAGGCCATCTCTATCAGTAATGGCTCAATTAATAATTAAACACGTGTTCTTTATCTCCGCCGCGCGGACGCTATTTATTTTCCCGCGCCTGACAGGCAGGAATACACAAACAGGGTTATAGTGCTATCAATAACCACACACACACACACACACACACACACGCACACACACACGCAGGGCTGCGTTTGAGCTGCGGGCCGGCAGGGAAGAGTAATAATGGGGCATTAATGAAGAGAAATGAAGGCCGTTTCTCCTCTCTGTGAACCGGAGCGCCGCCGAGCCAGCGTCTGATTAAACTGCAGCTTTCAGAGGAGACACACACACACACACACACACACACACACACATCAACTCATTACAACACTCACACACACACACACATCACTACAACACACCAATCTACTAAACAGAGAAGTGTGTGTGTGTGTCTGAGAGTGGTAAACATAATGTTCAGTTCTGCTTGTCTTCTATTTGTCTGGGTCTATATCTGACAATCTGTGTGTCTGTCTATCTGATTATTCCACTCTGTCTGTCTGTCTGTCTGTCTATCTATCTTATTAGTCCACTGTCTATCTATCTATCTGTCTATCTGACTATTCCAGTCTGTCTGTTTATCTATCTGACTATTCCACTGTCTATCTATCTGTCTATCTGACTATTCCACTGTCTATCTATCTGTCTATCTGTCTATTTCACTGTCTTTCTGTGCATCTATCTGTCTAGCCATCTGTGTGAAAGTGATTTTCTTTTGACTATCTATCTATCTATCTATCTATCTATCTATCTATCTATCTATCTATCTATCTATCTATCTATCTATCTATCTATCTATCTATCTCTTTGTACATCCATCTCTATAACTCTGTAACTCTGTCTGTTTGTATGTTTGTCAATATTTACAAGAATGTCTGTTGGTCTGATCTACTTATCAATCTGTTTGTTGATCTGATCTGTCTTCCTGTATACCCATTTCACCCACATCTGTCTATCTGACTTTTGTGCATATATCTAATAAATGTGTATATTTATCCATCTGTCCTTTATGGGACAATCCATTTGTCTGCCTATATATCTGACTATTGCCATGTCTGTCTGTGTGACAGTCCATTTGCCTCTATCTACCTGACTATCGGTCAATCCATGTGTCTGTCTGTACTATCTATCTGTCTTTCTGACTGTTTGTGCATATATATATATATATATATATATATATATATATATATATATATATATATATATATAAAATATGTCTATATGCCTGCTTCTTTAAAGAATGTATTTACAGAAAATGAGAAATGGCTGAAATAACAAAAAAAAAAAGATGCAGACCTCAAATAATGCAAAGAAAGAAGTTCATATTCATAAAGATTTAAGAGTTTAATATTTGGTGAAATAACCCTGGTTTTTAATCACAGTTTGTGATTGTCATTCTCTACCAGTCTTACACACTGCTTTTGGGTAACTTTATGCTGCTTTACTCCTGGTGCAAAAATTCAAGCAGTTCAGTTTGGTGGTTTGATGGCTTGTGATCATCCATCTTCCTCTTGATTATATTCCAGAGGATTTCAATTTGGTAAAATCAAAGAAACTAGGCTCGTCACGATATTTTTTTTACGCGCAATATCTTGTCCTCTAAATCATTGCGAGGAATGAAATTGTTGCCATTTTAAAGGAATGAATCCTTTTAAAGACAATAAACTTTCCATTCATGTTCATGACGTGCAGCCCCGGTCTGTCCCAGCTGACACGCATTGAACCGGCATAAAGACCCTACCTCAGCCTTTAATGGAGAGATACGCTGACGGTGAGAGGAAGGCTGAGGCAACACAAACCTAAGAGACACTAAAGTTAAGCAACTAGAGCCGCATTGGGCCGTTAATATGTTTCTTTAAGTTTGTTTTTGGTGTTGATAGAGGGCATTTTTCCTAATAGAGGTACGTTTTGTGACAGGCCTAAAAGAAACGTATTATTTTTAAGGTGTTTCCTTTTTTTTTCCAGAGCTGTATATGTGTATACACCAGTATATATATATATATATATATATAATAAATACCTTTATATATGCTACACTATACACTTCAGCCCCCTCCCGCTCTCTGAGTAAGGGAGGTGTGTTTCTGGCTGCAGGATCCAGCCTTTGTTAAAACGCTCCCCCATTAGCATCCAGAGCACAGTGTGTAGCTCAGCACAGCGACTGACCAGTCTTCAAAACACTCCAGACTGACAGACATGAGACCTAACACTGCCGCTAATCCGCTCGGATAAAGAGCCGCAGCGTGCGTCCTCATTGTTAGGCATCCAGCCTCGCTCCGTCTCCCTCGCTTCCACACCCTGACCGCCGCAAAGCTGATTAGCCGGTTAAAAGGTCAACCTCCATTCATTATTTAATGGGCAGGAGGCCACAGACGCAGCGGAGCAGAGGTTAGCCTGCTGACCTTAGGGGTCCGAGCACTGGCCTGCATACAAACACACTAAATACACCCAGACACACACACACACACACACCTCGGTAGAGGACAAGTCCAGACATTACAGACACAAATACAAACACATGTATGCACTAGTGCATCTCAAAAAATCAGAATATCATTGAAAAGGTTCTTTATTTCAGTAATTCAGTTCAAAATGTAAAAATACATATGAGACACTATATTATATTTATAATATATATATATATATATATATATATATATATATATATATAAAATAAATGAAGGAATGAAGGAATCAAAACTATGAATAAACACATCTGACTTTAGACTTGATAATAAAACAAACAGTGGATCAACACCAGCAGATGACAGACATGTCTCTCCACCAAACCATCACTGATTGGTGGAAACTTCACACTAGACCTCGAGCAGTTTGGACTGTGTGTCTCTCCACTCTTCCTCCAGACTCTGCTCCCTTCATTTCCTTTAAATGAAATGTAAAATTTACTGATGATCAGTGATGGTTTGGAGAGTCATGTCAGTCATCTGCTGGTGTTGATCCACTGTGTTTTATTATTATCAAGTCTAAAGTCAGTGCAGTTTTGTTTTCCCACAAAATCTTACAGCACTTCATGCTGAACCTCTAGAGATGCAGATTTCATTTTCCAGCAGGACTTGGCACACTGCCCACACTGCCAAAAAAAAGTAGCAATTGGTCTTATATTGGTACATGGTGTCTACATGCAATAGCGAACCATACGTAATATAAACATGTAAATATAAACAGTATCATATACAGTATGAACCCATGCGTGTATGTGTATCTATATCTACTGTATATGTAATAAAGTGTCTCATATGTATTCTATTTAATATAATAGATACATCTCTATAATAGCAATCTATATGTATCATAGTGTGTCTAGATGTAAAATAAAAATATGTATCATATATGACTCTATCAATATATGTAGTAGGAGTATCTATATATAATATATATGTAACGGTGACTCTTAAGTGTTAGATCTAATTAAGTAATAATATCTACTTAGCATGTGTTTTATATTTGTCTATATAAATATGACCCAAAAAATACATTATACTTACATAAACGTAAGCATGTCTATATTACTATATTACAATATAATATATAATATTATATATCTATAACTACATGCAGTAACAAAATATCATTTGTTGTATATCATGGGTGTGTATCTGAAAGTTTGAATATTCAGGTGTATATAAATGCATTTGTGGGAATATATGTGTGTGTGTGTGTGTGTGTGTGTGTGTGCAGATGGAGAGGTTGATTAGCTATTGGCCGCGGAGACCCTGAGTCTGTACAACATAATGAGCATTTAGAACAACCCTAATGCGCGCACACACACACACACACACACACACACACACACACACACACACACACACACACACACACACACACACACACACACACAAAACACTTTAAATGGCTTAAAGTGACAGTTACAAATTTGCCAGTATATGCAATAATATGCCCCATATGTATTATATAAGTTATTAAAATATAAGTAACTGTATGTAATAAAATAATACACATATAGATACATATATACACAGATATATGTATACACCTAAATCAACACAGATTATATGTATACAAACGTATACAGCCATAATAACGTATAGTATACTAAATAAGTAAAATAAAGTACCAACCAATGGGTGGGAAGGGGGCGAATATTATATATTATATTATATGTATGTGTGAACATTTATATGTAATAGTCAAAAATATATAGAGGGATTATACAGTATAATTCCCATAATCTCCATAATAAAGCATTTACAAACAGAGCAAGCTCAATTCTAGAGAGGTAGAGTGTTAACTCTTGCTCTTACTTTCCTGGGGTGGTCCTGATGAGTGCCAGTTTCATCATTCTAACGTTTTTGATGGTCTGCACTTGAGGATATTTTCAAAGACCTTGAAATTCTTCTTTTCGGATTGAGTGACCTTGGGAATATGGAACCAATATTAGAACCATGTTCAAAAAGAGCTATTCACTGTATACCTGTAACTCTACCTCTTTACTACTTTTCTGGGAGACTGAATGCTGTGCTACACCAATAAGAGTCCTTAGGCAAGACTCTTAACATTAGCCCACCTCTGTAATAGTAATAGTAAACGTAACATACTGTATTTTCAAAAGAATTATATAATACTGTATTTTTTAAATAGTGTATATTTTAAGAAGAATGATGCAACACTAGTAAGGAACAGGGGTGTCGCTTCATGTTTCCCTTCTAATTCAGCAGGTCTCGCCGCTGAATAAACAATATATAAGTGTATAAGTAAACAAAACTGTAATTCTTAAAAAAAAAAAAATTAAAGTCAAATGAGCACTGGATGTACAGCACTGGATCAGCACAGATTTCTCTCCAGGAAATTTTTTTGGGTGAGTAAAGCGCTTCCGTTTACCATTTACAGTGAGCTTAGATTTCCAGATTTCCACTAAGGCTAGGTGCAGCAGCATTAGCATTTTAACAGCGCAGCTAAATGGAGCTGTTAACTGAAAGCCTGAATTCCAGGAGACTCTACCTCATAAAGCTGACTGAGAAAATGCAGCAGAGATGTTAATCTACGATGCTGAACATCTTAAAGTAATGAAAACACACTGAATCCAGAGGATGTTGTTAGGGCAGTATGGAGGACAGACAGGCTGTTTATGGTCTGTTCTGAGGCGAGGCGGTGGAGGATCAGGTGGGTAAAGTGATGGTGATTGTGGCTGCAGGCGAAGGCCGAGCCGTAACTCGTCGTTTTATTCTCTCGCTTCAATTAGGCCTCGCCGTGTTCTCGGTCCGCGAGCCGCCGCAGCCGCTGCAGTGGACGCTTGTTAACAGGCTGCTCAAACCAAAAAAACAATTCAGGCTGGCGAGAGAAAACACACCGAGGCGCATTACTCATTCCACGCCGCATTTCTGCTCTTTTTCCTGCGTTTCTGCCTCCCGTCTTCCCTCCCTCCGCCTCCTTCTCGCACCCTTTCTTCCTTTGTTCCCGCGGCCTAATCCAGTATGTGTGGGCTGGTAACTTTAATGGAAACAATTTATTAAGTCCGGCTTAAAATGCCATCTGCTGTTAAGCCTCCCCAAAGCCGCTAAAGCTGCCGGTCTGGGCGCGGTTTCTGGCGGCGTTTGGCGCGTACAGTAATGCGCTGTTTAAAACCAGCACAACGGGGCAAAATTAATCAGGATTAGCCGGCCAGAAATCCACTTCACAAATGGCTTTTCACCGCAATCTTTCCCAGCTCGGTCCCAGCGTACCCCGGGGCTCGCCTCGCGGACCCCACGCACAAAAACAAGGGCCGCAAGATTTACTCTCGAGGGGGGCGAACCCGGGGGAAACCAATCGACAGAATCGCCGGGAAACACCAGCAAATAAACAAGATATTAGCATTTCTGCTAATGCTAAATCACTAAACCACTAAACCATTAACGCTAATCTCAACACATATAGATAAGGGAGATATATCTATATATATATACATATATAGATATGGGAGACGACTGGGTCCAATTCGAATTCTGGGTGACTGGATGTTGTGCTAAGCTGAACACCAATAAGTCCTTGGGCAAGACTCCTAACTCTACTTTGTAATAGAAACAACATTGTAAGTTGCTCTGGATAAGAGTGTCAGATAAAATGTCTTCCATCGAATGTAAATGTAACATACTGTATTTTTTGATTTGTCTATTTTCTGGTCTATTTTTATACAAAGGGCGCACTGGATTATAAGGCACATTTTAAGCGACACTAGTAAGGAACAGGGGTGTCGCCATGTTTTCCTTCTAATTAAGTAGACCTAACGTAAGTTAAGTAAACAAAACTGTAATCCTTAAAAAAATAAGTATTTTAAAGTCAAACAACTGCTGGATGTTACTCTATTTGGGTGGGTAAAGCACTTCTGTTTATTTACAGTAAGCTTCAATTTCCAGATTTTCACTAAGGCTGGGTGCAGCAGCATTGCTATTTTAACAGCGCAGCTACCTGGACGTGTATATACTGTGATTTAGCAAAAAGAAAATTAGATTTTTTACACATTTTTGACACTGTGTGGAAAAAAAGAACTAAATGATTGAATCTGGATCAAATGCAATTGAATCTGGAGTGAATTATTAATTTGATATTCCTGGAGGGTAATTACTTCTCAATCTTTCTTCATCATCACTCTTTCTTTCTTTTCCCTCCTTCTCTCTCACCTTCTTTCTCTTCCATACCAATTCTCTATTTTTTCCCCCCTTTCTTTCTTTTTTTTCTTGCTGGAACATATACTGTTTAATTTTACGTGAAAACACAGGTGCACCACTGACTGAATACAACCTAGATAGACGTCAACAGTCAGACGTTCATTGCTATCTTGGCAAAACAGGCTCAACGTGTTTGAATTCAGTGAATAGCTCTTTTTGAGTAATGTTCAAATCCATATAATGAACTACTCAACTAAGCAAAGTAAAAATGAAGGTCAGTCAATAGGAAAAGGAGAATTTTAAGAACTTTGAAAGTATATTTTCAATTGACATTGACAATGGCAAAGACAATGAAAAACGTTAGGATGAAACTGGCACTCATCAGGACTTTGGTTTGTTTAATACTTTTAATTTACTACATGATTCCTTACTCTCAAACACAGCGAGAGGAAGCTCATCACATCCTGCTTCGCGATACCAAATCAATAGAACGGTTATGGCGCGCTGAAAGCCATAACCGTAATTAAGCATGATTGCACTTCATTAAACGGCGCTGCTTCATTAAGAAGCTACTGTTGCAAAAAACAGAACAACAGCTCAATAGTGCGGCGAGAGCCGGTTCAGTCGTTCATCAATATTAGGTGCTTTAATTCCAGCCAATTTGCCTCGCGGAAAAAAAACCCACCGCATTAAATCATGTTGAATAATCTAATAATCTCACCACAAATTAGCTCCATTGTGTTTGAAACATGAGAAACATCTCAGCGCTAAACCCGATTTAAACAGGATTACAGATCCAGAACACACCCCGACCCGGCGCTGAGGCTGCCACTGCCGCGGTGCCGTCTGCCAGGCGCGGAGGATAGAACCTGCCGCTGATTTAATGCACGTTAATACTGTACACATAAACCCACTCAAACATCTGCTATATATATATACACACAAAACACACACTCATAACTCATGATCACATGACCTCTACCTGACCTCTACCTGACCCCTGATCATCACAATCAGACAGAATCAAACACACTTCACCTTTAATACTGAGGTATGCAAATAAGCGACACTGATATGCGAATAAGCTGTGATCTGATTGGCCGCAACTTTTTTTAGAAAGGCAGGCCAGGCTGAAACACTCCTCCTTATAACTTCTCCATGAAGGGGTGGAGCTAATCTGCTGTATGTTGAATATGCAGATATTATTATTATTACTATTATTATTTAGAATTTATAATATATAGATTTAAAGTAATGAAATTTCAGTTTTGTGTAAAATTACCCTCTAAAAACGACTTTGTAAAGATATGTAATGTTTACACACAGTGGCGCTGCCATTATGATCAGCAGAACGCAGGTTCGAATCCCGGTCATGCAGCTTGCCATCAGCTGCCAGAGCCTTGAGAGAGCACAGTTGGCCTACTCCTGTACTCCTAGGGTGATGTGGATAAGCACAAGAACCTTTCTTTCTTTGTTTCTCTCTCCCATCTTTCTTTCTCACATTCTTTCTTTCTTTCTTTCTACTCTGTATAATCTTATACATTTTTTTATGTTTTTGATCTTTCTACAGTCTTTATTTCTTTCTCTCTCTCTCTCTCTCTCTCTCTCGTTTATCTTTCTTTTTTTCTCTTTATCGTCTTTCTTTCTTTCTCATATTTTTCTTTTTTCTTTCTTTCTACACTATATAATTTTATATTTTTTAATGTTTTTAATCTCTCCCGACTTTCTTTCTTTCTCTCTTTCTCTCTGATGTTTTTCTTTCTTTCTTTCTTTTTATTTCTATGGCCCATTAAAATTGTAATCAGCTTAAATTGAACAGACCCCACCATATAAGCCATGATTTTTCCACAGTGTTGGAATTCTGTGGAAAACCATGTTGGATTTGGATAAATTAACAGAAAGTCTTTGGATCGGAATACTAAATATTCTCGGATGGACAGACCCCATTCTGTAAGGTGTGGAATTAATGGAATGTAGAACATCAATGTACTGGATTTGGATCAATTAACACTTAATTGTTAATTATTATGGAATGTTGGAATACCACACATTCCTGGATGGCAATTCCTAGAAAATAAAATATTGTTTATTTTAAAATACTGTTTAGTTTTATATGAATTATGTTCAGGCCCTTAAAAAAAATCATTCCGCACCGCTCGGGCCCCGCCCTGTGAGCCGTAATTTTTCCACAGTGCTGGAATTGTGTGTGTGTGTGTGGATGATGTGGGATTTGTGCAGATTCCTCCAGAGCCGAGTGCTTTGAGGCCAGGAGCGCTGCGGCACCTCGGATGGCTCCCGCCGGAACGCCGTAATGGCCCACAAATGCAGACTCGCTACCAGAGCCGGAGAAAAACAGCCTGGAGGAACACGGCGTTCCGGAGAGAGCGGCCCACTGAGGCTGTATTACTGCAGCACTAACACACACATACACACACACACACACACACCGAGTGCTAACCTTCATCACCAGCGCTGGTAGAACTGTGTGATAATTGGCAGAACTGGGAATGACTAAACGTGGAAAAAACAGGACAAATCCTCCCCAACACAACACAAACACCGCTCTTTAAAAACCGGAAGAATCCGGAGATTCCGAAATTCACTCCTCTCTTCCTCGCGGCCACGCTCTTATCCACGCCGCTCTCCTTCCTAATCCTAATCTGCTGCTCCTCTCAGCCCGGCCGGCGTTCCCCGGGGAGGCGCGGCGGGATCGGGATCGCAGTGTAATTCCGGCTTTAATCCCGGGATGATTCTGTCGGATTCGCTCACATTAGCAGGATTTCAGGGATGATGCTGTGCGTGACCTTTGACCCACATGCTGTTGTTTGTTTGTGCCTGTGTGTGTGTGTGTGTGTGTATGTGTGTGTGTGTGTGTGTGTGCAAAACAACAACAATAGCAATGTTTTACTTTGTTGTCTTTGATCCTTTTTGGATCCTTCTTTCTTTCTCTTTCCATTTTCCTCTCTTTAATTCCTTCTTTCTCTTATTTCTGCATTCTTTTCTCCCTTTCTCTCACTTTTCTGGTTTTTCCCCTGTACCCTTATTTTCTTCTTTCTTTAATCCCCCTATTTCTTATCCTCTCTGTTTTTTTAGTCCCTCCCATCTTTCCATTTTTTTTTCTCCTTCTCTCTCAGAAAGCCCCATGTGAACGCCAAGCCTCAGGACCGACAACATTACACACACACACACACACACACACAAAACACACACACACACACACACACACACACACACACACAAAACACACACACAAAACACACGCACACACAAAACACACACACACACACACAAAACACACACACACACAAAACACACACACACACACATTCCCAGTTCATTATGTTCTTAGATTAAACTTATTGGCTCTTTACTGCTGCATCTACACTTGTGGCTCAATGCAATCAAATCCTCACTGGTGGTGGGCGATATAATAATAATAAAATAAAACAAAATCACGATATTTTATGGTATTTGTGTGATAACGATACTTTTGGCGATATGACAAAACATTGAATTAAAAAAAAATATATATATATATATTTCAAGAATACACTACTGCAACAAAATGAGAAGTAAATTTTAATATTGCATACAATATGATATATGTCACCCTCCTAATAACTAAGATAAAAAAAAAAAATAATAATTTATTCAGATTCGTAACAGAAGTTACTTAATACTAATAATACTAACAATGCACTTCATAAATCTCTCTATATATCCAGGATTAAAGTAAAATAAATGATACTGGACAGATATAATCTATCTATATAGTCTCTAGTAGATACAGTTGTGGTCAAAAGTTTACATACACTTGTAAAAAAACATAATGTTATGGCTGTCTTGAGTTTTCAATAAGTTCTACAACTCTTATTTTTCTGTGATAGAGTGATCGGAACACATACATGTTTGTCACAAAAAACAGTCATAAAATTTGGTTCTTTCATAAATTTATTATGGGTCTGCTGAAAATGTCACCAAATCTGCTGGGTCAAAAATATACATACAGCAACAAAATTTGTCAATTTTGGTGATGTAGCGAGTTGTGTCAATCAAATTAGCTTCATGTCATGGCCTCTTCACTTCTTGTAAGTGATTCTGATTGACTACAGCTGTTGACTTCTCATGAGCCCATTTAAATAGGGCTCATTTGACCCAGTGATTAGACTCAGCTACAAAAGCTACAATGGGAAAGTCAAAGGAACTCAGTGTGGATCTGAAAAAGCGAATTATTGACTTGAACAAGTCAGGGAAGTCACTTGGAGCCATTTCAAAGCAGCTACAGGTCCCAAGAGCAACTGTGCAGACAATTATAGGCAAGTATAAAGTGCATGGAACAGTTGTGTCACTGCCACGATCAGGAAGAAAACGCAAGCTATCACATGCTGCCGAGAGGAGATTGGTCAGGATGGTCAAGAGTCAACCAAGAATCACCAAGAAGCAGGTCTGCAAGGATTTGGAAGCTGATGGAACACAGGTGTCAGTCTCCACAGTCAAGCGTGTTTTACATCGCCATGGACTGAGAGGCTGCTATGGAGTTAAATCAGTGTCACCAGAACCTGAAACAAAAAAACATGATTCTTGAAAATAAAGAGTGTGTAATCTGGTGTTCTTGAAAAATTTACCTTCAAATATTTAGATATTTAAAATTCAGGTATTGAAATTTCAGATAAGGACTGTTTTAAAAAATTCAGGTACAAAATTTTTAAGTAAAAAAAAAATCATGTAGCAAAAAAATAATTCAGGGATTAAAAATTCAGGTTGTAAAAATTCAGGTTATAAAAATTCAGGTCGAAAAAATTCAGGTTATAAAAATTCAGGTTGTAAAAATTCAAGTAAAAAAAATTCAGGTCGAAAAATTTCAGGGAAACATCCGGGGTACACAGAATGACCAATCAAGCGCAGAGCTAATCGAGCTCACAGCGGCCAATCACAACACAGCTCTGAAGCCTGTGGGAGCTGCGTCTTTTTTCACCTGTGGAGAAGCTCCGTGGCAGCTGCTTGGAGAACACAGCTCCTACAGTCGTAAGTAAACTATAACTTGTTTACTCGTCCTCACGTTCGTAAAAACTCTTAAAACTAGTGTTTATTGTTGAAATGGTTGTGTGTTCATGATTGGAAGTGGCTCAGAGCGCGAAATTACGTTAGGTTAGGAGAGGGTCAAGTTAGCTAAGTTTAGCTTAGTTAAACCTAATTTAGCTTACTTTAGGCTAGTTTAGCTTACTTTAGCTTAGTTAAGCCTAGTTTAGCTTACTTTAGCCTAGTTTAGCTTACTTTAGGCTAGTTTAGCTTACTTTAGCTTAGTTAAGCCTAGTTTAGCTTACTTTAGCCTAGTTTAGCTTACTTTAGCTTAGTTAAGCCTAGTTTATCTTAGTTAAGCCTAGTTTAGCTTACTTTAGCCTATTTTAGGTTAGTTAAGCCTAATTTAGCTTACTTTAGCCTAGTTTAGCTTAGTTAAGCCTAGTTTAGCTTACTTTAGGCTAGTTTAGCTTACTTTAGCTTAGTTAAGCCTAGTTTATCTTAGTTTGGGTTAGTTTAGGTGAAGTGATGTGAGGCAAGGTGAGGTTACTTTATTTGAGTCTAGTTTAGCTCAGTTTAGGTGAGGTGTCTTATGTGTTGTTAGGTAGCTGGCATTGAGACTGGGTGACTGGATGAAAATAAACAGTGAGTAAATTAGCTATTTAATAGATATGTAGAGCGTCCTCTTATCTCTGTGGTTTATTAGTTAGTTAGTTAGTTAGATATCTTGTGTATGTAACTATTGAGGTTCGTACACCATGCTATTGCCAGATTCCCCATTTAACAGACTGGCGTTGGCTAGCTGTTATATTTATATATGTGTATATAAATATCTAATTACCTTTCCTGGACTTTCTGGCTGTCAATTCATGTCAGTGCAGTTTAATCAGTTTAGATGTATTTGGCATCCAAATACATGTTGATTACCAATATCTAATGTAACATTATCATTAATGTTGAATTATTTATTTTTTGCTTTATTTTGTCTAACATACATTCTGTTGTGTCTTGTTTTTTAGGTTGTGACCGTGCGAAGTACTGCATATTACCAAAACTAGGGGAAATGTGCTGTTAAAAAATGTGTTAACTGGTTTGTATGTGTTTATTAGCATATATATATATATATATATATATATATATATATATATATATATATATATATATATATATATATATATATATATATATATATGTAATGTGTGTGTGTATGTAAGCCACTCTATGGCTACTTTGTGTGATCCTCTTTCTACACAGTATTATATGTATATTTGTTTGAGATACCACATGTAGAATGTTTTAATATTGGAGAATGATTTATTTTATGATTTTATTTTTCCACCAGCTAATGTTCTGTATGTTTTGTAAACTCCTACACTTCATAGAATAAACATGTTTTCTAAAAAGACTTGTACTTAAGTCTAGTTATTTTAGTTATCTAGACTAGTTATCTTAGGTCAAGAAAACAAGAGTTTTACCCCTGAATGTCACAGCTGTAGGGGATAATTATCAAGATCTACTGCATGGCAATAGGTTTTTATTTCATTAACAAGTAAAAAAGCTTATTTTAGAGTATGTCAAAATCCTCGAGTAGACAAAGACTAATTGTTTGCTAAATGTATTACATTACTAAAGCAAATTATTCACAATACAAAAAGTAAACATATTTATTGACCTAAATATACTCATTCTTTTCAGGACAGTTTCCATCTGTTTTATGTGCTGTGATTTATAATGACAAAGATTGAAATAATATTGTGTTCTAAACATAGAACTTTGCAGTTTGAAATGGAGACAATGAAAAAGAACCATTAAACAAGGTTAGTTGAAGGGTTTACACATTTATTTACATAAAATAAAAGTACAATGTCTATCACATTTGGCTTAAGCGGTCAAATACACAAAATGTCAGTGTATAGATATATAAAACGTAAGTGATTGTATAAAAGTATTAATTATCCAATTTCAGGTAGTTGGTGTTACTAGTCTCTCAGTTAGTGAAATGGGGATCAGCTGAGTGCAGTATAAAGACACCTGTCTGAAAGCTCTCATCACTGAACTCCATATAATTAATTGTGAGATTACTGGGACAAACTACCTGGACCTGAATTAGCTCAGTCACTTTTTAGGACGTCAATATACACTGCTCAAAAAAATAAAGGGAACACTCAAATAACATAATTTAACTCCAAGTAAATCAAACTTCTGTGAAATTAAACTGTCCACTTAGGAAGCAACACTGATTGACAATCAATTTCACCTGCTGTTGTGCAAATGGAATAGACAACAGGTGGAAATTATTGGCAATTAGCAAGACACACTCAATAAAGGAGTGGTTCTGCAGGTGGGGACCACAGACCACTTCTCAGAACCTATGCTGTCTGGCTGATGTTTTGGTCAGTTTTGAATGTTGGTGGTGCTTTCACACTCGTGGTAGCATGAGACGGACTCTACAACCCACACAAGTGGCTCAGGTAGTGCAGCTCATCCAGGATGGCACATCAATGCGAGCTGTGGCAAGAAGGTTTGCTGTGTCTGTCAGCGTAGTGTCCAGAGGCTGGAGGCGCTACCAGGAGACAGGCCAGTACACCAGGAGACGTAGAGGAGGCCGTAGGAGGGCAACAACCCAGCAGCAGGACCGCTACCTCCGCCTTTGTGCAACAAGGAACAGGAGGAGCACTGCCAGAGCCCTGCAAAATGACCTCCAGCAGGCCACAAATGTGCATGTGTCTGCACAAACGGTTAGAAACCGACTCCATGAGGATGGTATGAGGGCCCGACATCCACAGATGGGGGTTGTGCTCACAGCCCAACACCGTGCAGGACGCTTGGCATTTGCCAGAGAACACCAGGATTGGCAAATTCGCCACTGGCGCCTTGTGCTCTTCACAGATGAAAGCAGGTTCACACTGAGCACATGACAGACGTGACAGAGTCTGGAGACGCCGTGGAGAGCGGTCTGCTGCCTGCAACATCCTTCAGCATGACCGGTTTGGCAGTGGGTCAGTTATGGTGTGGGGTGGCATTTCTTTGGAGGGCCGCACAGCCCTCCATGTGCTCACCAGAGGTAGCCTGACTGCCATTAGGTACCGAGATGAGATCCTCAGACCCCTTGTGAGACCATATGCTGGTGCGGTTGGCCCTGGGTTCCTCCTAATGCAGGACAATGCTAGACCTCATGTGGCTGGAGTGTGTCAGCAGTTCCTGCAAGATGAAGGCATTGAAGCTATGGACTGGCCCGCCCGTTCCCCAGACCTGAATCCGATTGAGCACATCTGGGACATCATGTCTCGCTCCATCCACCAATGTCACGTTGCACCACAGACTGTCCACCTCATCAGGAGCATGCCCAGGCGTTGTAGGGAGGTCATACAGGCACGTGGAGGCCACACACAATACTGAGCCTCATTTTGACTTGTTTTAAGGACATTACATTAAAGTTGGATCAGCCTGTAGTGTGTTTTTTCACTTTAATTTTGTGTATGGCTCCAAATCCAGGCCTCCATTGGTTAATAAATTTGATTTCCATTGATGATTTTTGTGTGATTTTGTTGTCAGCACATTCAACTTTGTACAGAACAAAGTATTCAATGAGAATATTTCATTCATTCAGATCTAGGATGTGTTATTTGAGTGTTCCCTTTATTTTTTTGAGCAGTGTATATGCAATTTAATGTTTACATAATGGGCAAAGGAACTCCTCTTCTTCAGGTGGGTTTCCTACACAGGAATGATGGAAGCACTTGTCGCATCCATTGCAGGCAATAACGAATGAAAAAAAAAATCAAATACAGTGGTATGAAAGCTTTTGAGCACCCCTGATATTTTTCATGATTTTCTTTTATAAATCATTGGTTGTTGGGATCAGCAATTTCAGTTAAATATATCATATAGCAGACGAACACAGTGATATTTGAGAAGTAAAATTAAGTTTATTTTTTACAGAAAGTGCGTAATTATTCCTTAAACAAAAATAGGCAGATGGATACCTTTGGGCACCCTTGTTGTATTGATTTTAATATATTTAGCACTAATTATTGGAACACAAAATTAGTTTGGTAAGCTCATTGACCCTTGACCTACATACACAAGTGAATCTAATTATCAGAAAGGGTTCATGTAGCCAAATGCAAGTTTTTCCTCCTCTTTACATCTTCTCTGAAGAGTGGCAACATGGCAGCCTCAAAACACAACTATAAAATGAATTGAAAACAAAGATTTTTCATGTTTTTGGGGAAGGATGCAAAAAGCTCAGAGATTTCAGCTGTCAGTTTCCACTGTGAGAAACATAGTGAGGAAAGGGAAGACCACAGGCACAGTTTGGAGCAGAGACGAAGGATGGCGAGAACAGTCATAGTCAACCCACAGACCAGCTCCAAAGACCTATATCATCATCTTACTGAAGATGGAGTCACTGTGCATCTTCAAACCATTTAGCACACTTTGCACAAGTAGAGGCTGTATGAGAGAGAAATGCAGAAGAAGCCTTTTCTGTGCACACGCCACAGTCGCTTGAGGTATGCTAAAGCAGATTTGGACAGCCAGTTTAATTTTAGCATACGGTGCTGTGGGCTGATGAAACTAAAACTGAGTTATTTAAACATCAGTGACGGTGTGCATGGTGGGGAAGAGGGAAAAAAATTAACATTTGCCAGTTCCATCATACTGCGGGGCTGTATGGTGAGTGCAGGTACTGGGAATATTTTTAAAGACAACGACTCTAAAACACTAAACTCTGATCAAAATCTACTTAAGAATTCATGCAGAGGAACAAGTATGACATTCTGGAATGATCATCTCAGTTCCCAAACTTGGATATTATTGAAAATCTGTGGTGTGATTTAAAGCGGGCTGTTCATGATCAGAAACCATTAAACCTGACTGAACTGGAAATGAAGAAAAATGGTAAAATATTCCTTTAACCAGAAGCCAGACTCTCATTGGAAGCTACAGAAAGTGTTTATAGGCTGCTAATCTGCAAAACAAGGAGCTACTAAATATGGATGTAATTTTTCTTTTGGGATGCCCAAATTTCTGCACCTGGCTTTTGTATAGAATTACTGAACACTTTCAATAAATCATATAAACTTCATTTCATTTCTCAAATATCACTGTCTTCTCATCTGCTTTATGATATATTTTACTGAAATTGCTGATCCAAACTACCAACGACTTATAAAGAACATTTTTGAAAATGATCAGGGGTGCCCAGACTTTTTCATACTACTGTTTGTACATTATATCAGACTGTTCTGACCTTATCTTAGCAATACAAGTAGGTGACAGCCAAAGAACATAAAATAGATACTGTCATTTATTGGCAACAAAATGTTTTAAACTTCGTTTGTACCCATTTAGGAGGCAAAGCAGCTTCCAAAGCATGATGTGGAGTGGTTTCCCCAGAGTCTGCAAACATCAGACAAATCTACAAAACACAACAGAATACATTTGTATGCAAATAATTGAAACACTAAGCACTCATTTTTTTTAGCATAAATACACTTGTGTTGTCTGGTAGGATATGTCAGTAATTAAATTAGGCTGCAATGCAGACTGTTTACAGTATTCTTCTTAATGCGTCAGAACTGGTACGTGCAATTTGATACACTGATTGCTAAATAATCTATGGGTGGGTGGAAACAAATAGTCGAACCGTTGGTATTGATGGACAAACCCAATTTGACTGACAAAATCCTGAGCCGGGTACAGCCCTAATATGTTTAGAATACAGTAACTATTCTCCTGAAATCTTTTTGCCGTAGTCAGCAGTAAAATTATAAATAACACAAATAATAATAACAGTTTTATGCAAACATTTGAACATCACTGGCAACACAATTGTGCCTAAACGTTTGCACAAGATGCATGTGTATAACATGTACTTCAAATATGCTATGATTCAACATTACTTGTTAATAATTCATAATTAATTAAATGAACTTAAATAATTAATTAAACCACTGAGATAAGAGGACGCTCTACAAATCCATGAAATAGCTAATTTACCCACTGTTTATTTTTCATCCAGTCACCCAGTCTCAATGCCAGCTACTTAACATCACATAAGACACCTCACCTAAACTGAGCTAAACTAGACTCAAATAACGTAACCTCACCTTGCCTCACATCACTTCACCTAAACTAACCCAAACTAAGATAAACTAGGCTTAACTAAGCTAAAGTAAGCTAAACTAGCCTAAAGTAAGCTAAACTAGGCTTAACTAAGCTAAACTAGGCTAAAGTAAGCTAAATTAGGCTTAACTAACCTAAAATAGGCTAAAGTAAGCTAAACTAGGCTTAACTAAGATAAACTAGGCTTAACTAAGCTAAAGTAAGCTAAACTAGGCTAAAGTAAGCTAAACTAGGCTTAACTAAGATAAACTAGGCTTAACTAAGCTAAAGTAAGCTAAACTAGGCTAAAGTAAGCTAAACTAGGCTAAAGTAAGCTAAACTAGGCTTAACTAAGATAAACTAGGCTTAACTAAGCTAAAGTAAGCTAAACTAGGCTAAAGTAAGCTAAACTAGGCTAAAGTAAGCTAAACTAGGCTTAACTAAGCTAAAGTAAGCTAAACTAGCCTAAAGTAAGCTAAATTAGGTTTAACTAAGCTAAACTTAGCTAACTTGACCCTCTCCTAACCTAACGTAATTTCGCGCTCTGAGCCACTTCCAATCATGAACACACAACCATTTCAACAATAAACACTAGTTTTAAGAGTTTTTACGAACGTGAGGACGAGTAAACAAGTTATAGTTTACTTACGACTGTAGGAGCTGTGTTCTCCAAGCAGCTGCCACGGAGCTTCTCCACAGGTGAAAAAAGACGCAGCTCCCACAGGCTTCAGAGCTGTGTTGTGATTGGCCGCTGTGAGCTCGATTAGCTCTGCGCTTGATTGGTCATTCTGTGTACCCCGGATGTTTCCCTGAAATTTTTCGACCTGAATTTTTTTTACTTGAATTTTTACAACCTGAATTTTTATAACCTGAATTTTTTCGACCTGAATTTTTATAACCTGAATTTTTACAACCTGAATTTTTAATCCCTGAATTATTTTTTTGCTACATGATTTTTTTTTTACTTAAAAATTTTGTACCTGAATTTTTTAAAACAGTCCTTATCTGAAATTTCAATACCTGAATTTTAAATATCTAAATATTTGAAGGTAAATTTTTCAAGAACACCAGATTACACACTCTTTATTTTCAAGAATCATGTTTTTTTGTTTCAGGTTCTGGTGACACTGATTTAACTCCATAGGCTGCCGTGCAAGAAAGAAGCCCTTGCTCCAGAAAAGGCACCTTAAGACTCGGCTGAAGTTTGCTGCTGATCACATGGACAAAGATAAAACCTTCTGGAGGAAAGTTCTCTGGTCAGACGAAACAAAAATTGAGCTGTTTGGCCACAACACCCAGCAATATGTTTGGAGGAGAAAAGGTGAGGCCTTTAATCCCAGGAACACCATGCCTACTGTCAAGCATGGTGGTGGTAGTATTATGCTCTGGGGATGTTTTGCTGCCAGTGGAACTGGTTCTTTGCAGAAAGTCAATGGGATAATGAAGAAGGAGGATTACCTCCAAATTCTGCAGGAAAACTTAAAACCATCAGCCCGAAGGTTGGGTCTTGGGCGCAGTTGGGTGTTCCAACAAGACAATGACCCAAAACACACATCAAAAGTGGTAAAGGAATGGCTAAACCAGGCTAGAATTAAGGTTTTAGAATGGCCTTCCCAAAGTCCTGACTTAAACCCCATTGAGAACATGTGGACAGTGCTAAAGAAACAGGTTCATGCAAGAAAACCATCACATTTAGCTGAACTGCACCAATTCTGTCAAGAAGAGGGGTCAAACATTCGACCTGAAGCTTGCCAGGAGCTTGTGGATGGCTACCAAAAGCGCCTAGTTGCCGTGAAAATGGCCAAGGGACATGTAACCAAATACTAATGTTGCTGTATGTATATTTTTGACCCAGCAGATTTGGTGACATTTTCAGCAGACCCATAATAAATTTATGAAAGAACCAAATTTTATGACTGTTTTTTGTGACAAACATGTATGTGTTCCGATCACTCTATCACAGAAAAATAAGAGTTGTAGAACTTATTGAAAACTCAAGACAGCCATAACATTATATTTTTTTACAAGTGTATGTAAACTTTTGACCACAACTGTATATAACGGGAAATTATGAGAACAGTGTGAATTTTTATTTTGGTAAAAAACAGTAAAAAAGCAGAACCCTGATGTGTTATATTATTATATATAATATAATAATTAGGGGTGATATATTTCAGGGTATTATATCGCTTATGATGTAAAAAAATGTTGGTTATATTATTGCGTACGATTGATATGGCCACACTCCTAATCCTTACAGAGGATTTTTTGAGTTTTCTGGACAACAAAAGCAGGATGAACTCATTTTAATACACTTAATTTCAGAAAAAAATGAAAAACTGAAAAAAAAAGAAAAAGCAGGAGTCCCAATACTTTTGTCCATATGTTAGTGTATTATGTATGTCTACTCTAAAGTGTGCAGTAATATTTAGTGTTAAACAGAGCGCTGCATTTCTCCGGCAGGCGGAGGAATAGAGGGACGGAGGGATGGAGGGATGGTGTGTTCCCTCTCTAATATGTTAAACGGTGAGATCCGGGAACGAGGGAACGCCCTGGTTTGGCTCGGCTCGCTCCATTCATGAGGAAAGGAGTGAACTGGTTCAGCTGCAGATGAAGTGCTGCACTGTGCGGTGCTGGTTCTGCCGAACCCGGCCAAAACCTCAGCAGTACTCTACTATACCTCACCCTGAGCACAGACCCCGCCCACAAATAATCACCCATATTAAAGGAGCGTTATTCTTTAAGGATTATATTTTCGGTAGTGACTCAAAACAAGATCAGGATGTATTATCAGTTAATAAGGAAAGACAAATGCATAAAAGTTAAAAGTAATTACTGGCAGCTTCAGCCAGTAGTTTCTAACTAGAACTTCCACAGTCCCATTTCCACACTCAGGGTTGCCGGGTATAGAGCACAACAGCATGCAAACAGCATGTTGCAGCCAACATACTGTTAAAACAACGGGTGAGCTGGCTATTTTATATATACATAAACACAGACACACACACACACACACACACACACACACACACACACACAAACACACCATATTTACATATTATTAGATAAGGCGCACTGGATTATAAGGCGCATTAAGCAACACTAGTAAGGATGCCTACAATCAAAGTGAGCAAGGGTGTCTCCGTGTTTCTCTTCTAATAGGAAAGCTCTAAGTAAACAAAACTGTAATTCTAAAAATAAACCATTTTCTTTTAAGTTAAACGAGAGCTGGATATTAATCTACACAGATTTCTCTTCTAAAAACTCTAGTGTTCAATTTTCTCCAGCACTAAGGCTGGGAGCAGCAACATTAGCATCAGCCTTAGCATTAGCCACGTAGCTTGTTTTAACACGACAAAAACATGCAGACTACAGTCCGATATACTGATATACTCCCCTCTGAATGGTGAAAGAGCTAGCGCTCTTAGCACTGTGGTTAGCGGCTAATGCTAATGCTAATGCTGCTGCACCCAGCCTTAGTGCTGGAGAAACTTCACTGAAAACTGACCTGTAAAACTCTGTACTTCAGCAGAGTGGCTTTACTGCTCCTTAATATCTGATTGGTAGAATTTATACATACGGAGCAATGATGATTTTTGAGAAAATTAAAGTAATTTAAGTGCATGAAAAATACGATGTATGTATGTACGTACAATCCAGTATCTGGAAATTTAACTCAACACACACAATACAAGTTCCTGCAACACTTTATTTAGCAACACAGCAAATGGAAAAAGAAACAGTACCCGCAATAATGGGACCCGATCGCTGTGGATAAGTAAAACAGAGCTCTAGTAAACACTTTATGCTGCTTTATAAAAGATGTTGGTGTTGACATGGTATACACCGTAACGTTTATCAGACCCTCAGTCTTACCTTTAGATGCAGTCGGGCTGAAGAGCTTCTCTGATCCCACATCAGACGCCTGCAGGAGAAACACAGGAGAAACACACTGTTAACTATTAGCAGATAAACTAATCTATATCAGAATATCCTGTGATATGACATCACAACCATTACAGATCTTTTTTCTTTTTTTCCTAAAGGATAAAACAGAAACAAAACCCTTTGTGGCACCATAGCTCTCTTTGTGATGTCATAGAGTCTTTTTTCAGGGACAAATACTGTACCAACATCCTTTGTGACATCATAACCCTGTTTAGTGGATCAATAACCTCCTGACATATTAGCTTTTACTATTAATCAGGATCAAACAAAACCATTCGTGACATCATAGCTCTTTTTAAGAACAGACAGTATTTTTGTGACATCATAGTGTTGTGACCAGTTAACTCAACACAAACAAGACACCTATCCTCCTATGTGACATCACAACCCTCTTTAGAGACAACTATTATCCTTTGTGACGTCACAACTGTCTTTAGAAGACACCCATTCTCTTCTGTGACCTCATGTCACAACTGTCTTTAGGGGCAACCATCCTATCTTCTTCTGTGACATCACAACCCCCTTTATGATATCACAGTGCTCTTTAGGGACAACCATCCTCCTCTGTGACATCACAGCTCTCTTTTTGCCACATCACAACCCTATTAAGAGACAACCATCCTCCTCTGTGACATCACTACTGTCTTTAAAAGACAACCATCCTCTTATGTGACATCACAATGGTCTTTTAATACACCCATCTTAATCTGTGACATCACAACTCTCTTTTATGATGTCGCAGCCATCCTCCTCTGTGACATCATCACCCTCTTTAAAGACGCCCATTCTCTTATGTGGCATCGCAACCCTATTTTGTGACATCACAACCCTCTCTAAAGACAACCATCCTTCTCTGTGACATCATAACTATCTTTAAAGACATCCATCCTCCTCTGTTACATCATAATCCTATTTTGTGACGTCACAACCCTATTTAAAGACACCCTTCCTCTTCTGTGGCATCGCAACCCTATTTTGTGACATCATAACCCTCTTTAAAGACAACCATCCTCCTCTGTGACATCATAACCTTCTTCAAAGACATTCATCCTCCTCTTTATGATATTACAACCCTCTTTTGTGACATCACAGACAGTTTGTATGACTGAAAAACTTGCTTTATGACATCACAGCGCTCTATTGAAACAAAACCTCCCTTTTTTGTGACATCACAGCCCCCTACGTAACTGAACAATTGACCTTCTAGCTTTAATGACTTCTCTATGTCTTCTTTGTGACATCAAAGTTTTCCCTAGATGAAAAAAACACCAACTAAACTAAACTAAACTAAACTAAACTAAACTAAACTAAACATTATGTAACAGATAAGAAATAAAACATGAGGGGGCAGTGTTGTGCCACCCTTAAGATACTCAACTGTCGAATATATAAAATGAGGAAAGATGCGAGGAGGAGTGAATGAAGAGAGAGAAAAAGAGAAAGAAAAAAGAGAAAGAGAGAGAGGTGGAGAGCAGAACGTAATTCCTCAATAACGTAAATCCATTTCGCTGTAATTTCCATCCATGTCCTTCTCCTCAGCCAATGAAAACACGGTGACGAATGATGCCTTCACACTCGGCCCGGAGAGTCCAAACTGAACCGTAAAGACAAATCTGCCTATAAAGGGAGCGCAGCGCCGGCCCAGACTAAACACCAGCGCCTTTCCTTCCTCTAACGCAGCGGATCTGGCAACCAGAACCTAAAGAAAACACCCCCAGCACACCACCGGCTGCTCACCGCTATTACATAGCGGGACGAGTGTGTGTAAATCACCACCAGACACACACACACACACTTGCTCACACTCGCTCCAGAAACACACGCTGGAGACACGGCGAGACAATGCAGACATTCATCCTCATCCTCCTCTTCATCACCCGCAGACAGGCTGGAGATTGAATTAAAAGACTCAATTTGTAACGACAGAGCGGCGGAGCCGCTAATGCGTTTAACAGCCTCCTGCCTTCAGCACCAAATCAAATCCACACACTTCACACTCAAACCGGGACTCGATTAATCGACTGACCTCGGAATAATCGATTACAATTTTACCTTCTTAACAAATCTGCAGTGATGCACATTTATATACACACTGTCTCGATAATTCTAATATAATAAAACAGCCTTCTGCTTTCAGAATCAAATCAAATCCACACATTTCACACTTACACTAGGACACACTCGATTAATCAACTGACCTCGGAATAATCGATTACAATTTTACCTTCCATATGAATGTGTAGTGACGCACATTTTTATATTTACACGCACTAATGCTCACTAATGCTAATTAAGAAACTTATGTCAGTCTTCAGCAATAAATAAAATCCACACACTTCACACTCAAACCAGGACAGACTCGATTAATCGACAGACCTTGTAATAATCGATTTTAATTTTACCTTCCATATGAATCTGCAGTGACATACATTTATATACAGTACACTGTCTCTTTAATGCTAATATAGAAACTTTCGTCTGTCTTCAGCAAAAAATCAAAGCCACACACTTCACACTCGATTAATTGACTAATTGTTAGATTAATCGATTACAGTGAATAATACGCAATTATTCTGCAGTGTCGCACATTTATATACAGTACACTCTCGTTAATGCTAATATAATATTAACAGGCTTTTTTCTTCAGCACCAAATCAAATCCACACACTTCACACTCGATTAATCGACGTACCCCGGAATAATCTATTATATTCAATATTATCATCCTAATGAATCTGAAGTGATGTACATTAATATATATATATATACACTTTCTCTTTAAAGCTAGTATAATAACAGCCTTTTGTTTTCAGCACTAAATCAAATCCACACACTTCACACCCAACTCAGACTGCCTCGAATAATCGATTAGCTGTCAGATTAATCGATTACAACTGGCCTTTCATAATGAATCTGCAGTGATGCACATTTATATATAGTACACTGTCTAATGCCAGTAGAATTATAACAGTCTTCTGCCTTCAACACCAAAATCAAATACACAGAATTCCCACTCAGCTACGAGGTAATTGATTAATCGATTAACTGTCAGCTTAAGCTATTTCAACTGACTGTCTTCAAGATTAAGCAGGAACTCTTACATACATAATTATACATTGTGACTCTAATGCATTTAACAGCCTTCAGTACAAAATACACCATTGATACACTTCAGTCTGACTGCGTCGATTAATCGATTAAAAATCAGAATAATCTATTACTGATTATAAATCGATCGTGACCAACTACACCATATACGATATGATTAATGGCAACCAACTACACAAAAACATTTTTTAACCATAACGCGTATTATTGTGATAAAATACATAATATAATGCGAATAGTTGCGATTAGCTGCACCTTAATGTGACTTACTGTGAAATACAATTCAATTAATCAATTATTCATGACCAACTATGTAACATGATGTGAGTACTCACTAATAACTATGTCATTTGACTCATTGCCATTACCCACTTGTGATTCACTATCCAATACAATGCGAATAATTGTGACTAATAATTGTGATTGATAATGATTAATAATGTAATATAATCATTTTTATTATATATATATATATATATATATATATATATATATATATATATATATATATATATTACATATAGTATAACTGCGGGGTGCCGAGTGGTCTATATATACAACATTTCTCCCAAATTCCAAATAAAAATATTGCAATTGAGTGCATTTATTTGCAGAAAATGAGAAATGGCTGAAATAACAAAAAAGATGCAGAGCTTTCAGAACTCAAATAATGCAAATAATAAAAAAAGTTCATATTCATAAAGTTTTAAGAGCTCAGAAATCAATATTGTATATAATATAGTTTTCATGCATCTTGGCATCATGTTCTCCTCCACCAGTCTTACACACTGCTTTTGGATAACTTTATGCTGCTTTACTCCTGGTGCAAAAATTCAAGCAGTTCAGTTTGGTTTGTTTTTAGTTTGGTAAAATCAAAGAAACTCATTGTTTTTAGGTGGTCTCTTGTTTTTTTTTTTCCAGAGCTGTATATGTGTATATATATGTGTGTGTGTTTAATTTGTCTGGCCAGGAATTAAACAGAAGAGGGAAAGAGAGAGAGAGAGAGAGAGAGAGAGAGAGAGAGAGAGTTACTGCCGTTAAGATCGAGCTGCGTTAATAAAGAGCTCCATTTCCTCGCTGCGCTTTCTTGCGCGTCTGGGGACTCGTTTTGTCGGCTAGCGGAATTTAGCGCTACACTGGCTCTCTGTGCTCCGGCGCTGAAACAGAGAGGAGCCACAGGAGGCCCACAGAAATAGGCTCTGATTAAACCTCACCGTCGCTTTAGCCTTCAGCCATCAGCACAGAAACAGCATGTTAAAATAAAAAGATTCCCCACGGATAAAAATACTGCAATGAAGACTCATCTCGTTAAGACTTCCTGAATAAAAATACACTCACACACCCACAGAGCAGCGTATAACACTCTCACAGTCTATACCTGTAATTAACTCTATATAACATCAGAATACTAAACCCAAATAAACATAAAGAATAAAGCCAGTGATCAGAGAGAGTGTCTACCTGTAATTAACTCTATATAGCATCGAGAGTATCTACCTGTAATTAACTCTATATAAAGTTAGAATACTAAACCCAAACAAACATAAAGAATAAAGTCGGTGATCAGAGAGAGTGTCTACCTGTAATTAACTCTATATAACATTGAGAGTGCCTACCTGTAATTAACTCTATATAACATTAGAATACTAAACCCAAATAATCATAAAGAATAAAGTCGGTGATCAGAGAGAGTGTCTACCTGTAATTAACTCTATATAACATTGAGAGTGTCTACCTGTAATTAACTCTATATAACATTATTAGTGTTTATTTAGTTTTAGTATTCTAATTTTATATAGACTTAATTACAGGTGGACATTTTCACTAAACACTGACTTTACTCTTTATGTTTATTTGGGTTTAGTATTCTAATGTTATATACAATTAATTACAGGTAGACACTCTCACTGATCACTGACTATATCACTGACTATATCACTATTAATGTTTATTTGGGTTTAGTATTCTAGAGTGATCAGTGAGAGAGTCTACCTGTAATTTATTTAACTCTATATAACATTAGAATACTAAACCCAAATAAACATAAAGAATAAAGTCAGTGATCAGAGAGAGTGTCTACCTGTAATTAACTCTATATAACATCAGAATACTAAACCCAAATAAACATAAAGAATAAAGTCAGTGATCAGTGAGGGTGTCTACCTGTAATTAACTCTGTATAACATTATTAGTGTTTTTTGGGGGGGTTTAGTATTCTGATGTTATATAGAGTTAATTACAGGTAGACACTCTTACTGACTTAATTCTTTATGTTTATTTAGGTTTAGTATTCTAAAGTCAGTGATCAGTGAGAGTGTGTACCTGTTATTAACTCTATACAACATTAGAATACTAAACCCAAATAAACATAAATAATAAAGTCAGTAATTAGTGAGAGTGTCTACCTGTAATTAACTCTATATAACATTAGAATACTAAACCCAAATAAACATAAATAATAAAGTCAGTGATCAGAGAGTATATAGGCTCTTTATAACCTACAGTAAATAAGCTCTATATAATCTACAGTATATAAAGTCCTATAACCTATAGTATATAAGCTATATATAGCCCATAGTATATCTCTGTACAACCTACAGTATATAAACTCTATATAGCCTAAAGTATATAAGTTCTATATAACCTACAGTATATAAGCTCTATATAACCTACAGTATATAAGCTCTATGTAACCTACAGTTTATAAGCTCTATGTAACCTACAGTATATAAGCTCTATATAAGCTACAGTATATAAGCTCTATGTAACCTACAGTACATAAGCTCTATATAACCCATACTATATAAGTTCTATATAACCTACAGTATATAAGCTCTATATAACCTACAGTATATAAGATCTGTATATAACCTACAGTATACACGCTCTATATAACCCATAGTATATAAGCTCTATATAACCTACAGTATACACGCTCTATATAACCCATAGTATATAAGCTCTATATAACCTACAGTACATAAACTCTATATAATCTACAGTGTATAAGCTCTATATAATCTACAGTATATAAGTTCTATGTAACCTACAGTACATAAACTCTATATAATCTACAGTGTATAAACTCTATATAATCTACAGTATATAAGCTCCATGTAACCTACAGTACATAAGCTCTATATAACCCATACTATATAAATTCTATATAACCTACAGTATATAAGATCTATATATAACCTACAGTATATAAGATCTATATATAACCTACAGTATACACACTCTATATAATCTACAGTATATAAACTCCATGTAATCTACAGTACATAAACTCTATATAACCCAAAATATAAGCTCTATATAGTATACAGACAGGGAGAGAGAAAGAGAGAGAGAGGAAGAGAGAGAGAAAGAGGGAGAGAGAGAGGCAGGGAGAGAGAGAGTGAGAGAGGGAGGAAGAGAGAGAGAAAGAGGGAGAGAGAGAGGCAGGGAGAGAGAGAGTGAGAGAGGGAGGGAGGAAGCGAGGGAATATTACCGTTTCAAAACGGAGGAAATTCAACCCAGACCGCCCAGAGCCAAAAGCCAAAGGCTGGACCCCCAGGAGGGCGAGTGATATTGGAGCCCAAGGCAGCGCGAGAGCGAGAGAGCGAGAGAGCGATAAAGGGAGAGGGGAAAAAGTGAGAGTGACACAGGAGAAAAAAAAACACGAGAGAGGAGAGAGAGAGAGAGAGAGAGAGAGAGAGAGGGGTGAGAGGAACATAGAGCAAAAGGCAGGGAGATAGAGAAAGCGTAGAAAGGTAAAGACAGAAAGAAAACAGATGAGTAGAACGAGAAGAGATACAGAGGGAGAGAAAGAATGATAGATTGAAAAAAGGAAGAGAATAGGAGAAAGAAAGTGCACAGCGATAGATAGTGAAACAGAATGGAGAATAAAAAGAGAGACATGGAGAAAAAAAGAAGAAAATGAAAGAAGAAACAGCAAAAAGAGAGACAGAGTAAAAAAGAGGAAAAGCAAGAAAAGGAAAAGAGATAGACAGAAGAGAAAACAAAATGAAAGAGTAAGGAGAGAAATAGTAAGACGAAAGAGAAAGAGATAAAGCAAGGAGAGAGAACGAGAGAAGATCAATGAAAAATGCAGAGAAAAAGAAAAAAAAAGATGAAGAGTGTGGGATGAAAAGAAAGAAGCAGAGGGGAGAAAGAAAGAGAGAGTAAAAGAGGGAAAAAACGAGAGAGAGAGATTTTTCCTGCCTCATTCACCACCACCGCTTCCTCTCAACCACAATAATACAGCTCCCATGGGGCGCGAGAGCGAGAGAGAGATAGAAAGAGAGAAAGAGAGCGAGAAAGAGAGAGAGAGAGAGAGAGAGAATAACAGGGTCGCAGGGCTGCAGAGCTGAGACTGAATAAGACTCCAACAAAAAGAAGGGGGCAACAGCATTCTGGGTGGCTGTTACGGTAACAAGATGGTTGGCAAGGTGTTGCAAGGTAGTTGCTATGGTTGTTACAGTACACAATTTAGGTGGTTGCTATGGTATCAAGATAGCTGGCAAAGTGTTGCAAGGCAGTTGCTGTGGTTGTTACAGCTACAGTAAGGTGTTGTAACGTGGTTGCTTAGGGTCCGGTGATGAACTAGGTGGTTGCTATGGTATCAAGATGGTTGTCAGGTGTCGCAAGGTAGGTCCTGTGGTTTTTAGAGTACATGTTTTAGGTAGTTGCTATGGTATTAAGATGGCTGGCAAAGTGTTATAAGATAGTTGTTATGGTACATTTTTTAGGTGGTTGCCATGGTATTAAGAGGGTTGGTAAGGCAGTTGCAAGGCAGTTGCTGTGGTTGTTACAGTGTGTGGTCTCTCTACTATTCGTGATGGTTTGCAAGGTGTTGTAAGGAGGTTGCTTAGCATCAGGTAGTGATCTAGGTGGTTGTTATGGTATTTAAGATGGTTGGCGAGGTGTTGCAAGATAGTTGCTTTGATTTGTTCTCTTTGTTGTTTGAGATGGTTGTTGGTAGGTGGAATCTATGCTAACGTAGGTGGTTGGCGAGGTGTTGCAAGGAAGTCATCCATGCAAAAATATGTTTTGACACAATTAACCATGAGCCTCTTTCTCGTAGTGCTATTGCTCATATCATACTTGCTGTCTTTTGTCTACTTGAAGAGTGGGACATTGTCCAGACTGTCCAGTTTGTGTGTGTGTGTGTGTGTCCTGTTGTGTCCAACTCAAGTGGTCTGATAAAAAGCCTCAGTCATCACCCACTTACTGCCCTCCAGACACATCATACACCCACGCCTACAAAGTCACTGTATAAAATCACATTACACAGTACATTAGGTATAACAAGGTTAATAATATGTTAATAATATAGGGGTGGAACGAAATATCGATATATTGAAGTATTGCAATATTTGTTTTGCTTTTGTTGTGATTTATCCCAGCTATTGTCGTATCGATTGTCAAAAACATAGTACTGATTTTTATTACTGGCTTATATGTAAAGATTGGTGTCAGAAGTGGTTCAGTGGTTTATTGTTATGTTTAAACTCCGCCAACTAGATGGCAGTATTATATTCTGTTGTTAGATCCCATGGTTCTGACTGGATAAAAGTTAAAACTTAAAATTAGATTTAAACAATATATGGTCTTGCTTCCAGTATCGCAATATATCACAATGTACTGAATCGTAACCCCTATGTATTGTGATATGTACTGTATTGTATTGGTGTCAGAAGTGGATTACATTGTGTTGTTAAAAATATTCTCATTTAGAGCATTTATTTGCAGAAAATGAGAAATGGCTGAAATAACAAAAAAAAAAAGATGCAGAGCTTTCAGACCTCAAATAATGCAAAGAAAAAAACAAGTTCATATTCATAAAGTTTTAAGAGTTCAGAAATAATCAATATTTGGTGGAATAACCCTGGTTGGTTTTTAATCACTGTTTTTTTTCATGCATCTTGGCATCATGTTCTCCTCCACCAGTCTTACACACTGCTTTTGGATAACTTTATGCTGCTTTACTCCTGGTGCAAAAATCCAAGCAGTTCAGTTTGGTGGTTTGATGGCTTGTGATCATCCATCTTCCTCTTGATTATATTCCAGAGGTTTTCAATTTTGGTAAAATCAAAGAAAAATACATTTTTAGGTGGTCTCATTTTTTTCCCCAGAGCTGTATAACGATATCGTGTATCGTGATACGTATGTACTGTATCGTATCGCCAAGTTCTCAGGAATACACAACTCTACATTAATATTCAGCCTAATGAGAGACTTCTCTCACTTTTCTCTCTCTCTTTCTCTCTAACCATCTCTCTCTCTCTTGTTCCCTTCTTTGCTCTATCTGTCTCTTACCTCGCTCGCCCCATCCCCTCCCTCTCTCTCTCTCTCTTTCTCTCTCTCTCTGTAATGACCTCCTACGTGCTCGTTTATCAGCCGCTCTCTCTCTCTTTTTCTCCCTGCTCTCGCTCCCTCGCTCGCCCGACCGACCGCCTCCAGTCAGAACAGGTGTGTGTGAGAGAGATTACAGCTCAGCTCCGCCCCTGAGCAGCAGGAGAGCGACACACACACACACAGCTGCACCTAAAGCATCATTAAGATGATAATGTATTCCACCGAGTGACCGTGTAAAATGCAATCCTACCCACAAGTCTTTGCAGCCTTAGCCCCCAGCGCCACGCTCCCGCTCAGCCGTGATTGGCCGTGAAGGGGAGGGGGAGCGGGGGGGTGGCGGGCGGGTCTACCCCCTCGCTTGGCAACAACATGTATCGTCGCTACAGAAGAAGAAGAAGAAGACACTACAGAAGATACAGAGGCTTCACTCAGATGCTCATCTTTTCTCAAATTCTTGTCTTGTCTTCTTCTAATGTTCTCTTTCATCTCCTCCATCCATCTACAGTTCCATATATTAAATCTATCCTCCTGTCCAGCCGTCCGTCCATCAATCTTCCCATCTTTTCCTTTCAATCACAGATCTTTCCACTTAATCACATCTATCAATAAATCAAAAACCCAATCACCAGTTCATCCATCTTTCTTTTCAATCAGTTCTCCTCATATTTCCATCCATCTATGCTCCCATTTAGTGTATCTATCGTGGTATCCATCCGTTAATCACTCTTTCCATCTTTTCAATCACCCATCCTTCCATCTACTGGATAGTATCCTTACTACTATGCATCCATCCATCCATCCATCCATCCAACCATCCATCAGCCATTCCATCTATCCAATCACTCATATTTCCATCCACCTATGCTTCCATCTACTGTATCTATCCTGCTATCCATCCATCCATCCATGCATCCATCCACCTGTTATTTAGTCTTTCCATCTTTCCAATCACCCATCCTTGATTCCATCCAATTACCAATCATTTCATCTGTCTAAACATTTATCAATCTATCAATTTATCCAATCCCCAAATCATCAGTTCATCCATCCTTCTTTTTTCAATCACCCATCCTTCCATATACTGTATCTATCCTGCTATGCATTCATCCATCCATTCATCAGCCTTTTTCATCTTAAACAATCACCCATCTTTCCATCCATCTATGCTTACCTATTGTATCTATCCTGCTATCCATCCATCCATCCATCCATCCATCCATCCATCAGTCTTTCCTCTTTCCAATCACCCATCCTTGATTCCATCCAATTAACAAGCCTTTCATCTTTACATCTATAAACCTATCAATCTTTCAATTTTTCCAATCACAAATCATCAGTTCATCCATCCTTCTCTCCAATCATCTGTTCATCAGCTGTTCCATCTTTCCAACCACCTATCCATCCTTTTATCTGTATATATCTTGCTATCCATCCATTCCTCAGCCTTTCCATCTTTACAATCACTCATATTTCCATCCACTGTATCTATCCTGCTATCCATCCATCCATGCATCCTCCCATCCATCCATCAGCCGTTTTCATCTTTCCAATCACCCATCCTTCCATCCATCTATGCTTCTCTCTACTGTATCTATCCTGCTATCCATCATCCATCTATCAATCTTTCAATTAACCCTATCATCAGATTAATCTATCAATTAATCCAATCGCCAAATCATCAATTCATCCATCCTCCCCATCTACACTTCCTAAAATCATATTCTATAAACTACATACAGCCTTTCTCCCAAATTCTAAATAAAATATTGTCATTTAGAGCATTTATTTGCAAAAAATGAGAAATGAGAAATGGCTGAAATAACAAAAAAGATGCAGAACTTTCAGACCTCAAATAATATAAAGAAAAAACAAGTTCAAGTTCATATTCATAAAGTAGTTCAGAAATATACAATATTTGGTGGAATAACTGAATATCATGTTCTCCTCCACCAGTCTTACACACTGCTTTTGGATAACTCAAAAAAATCAAGCAGTTCAGTTTGGTGGTTTGATGGTTTGTGATCATCCATCTTCCTCTTGATTATATTCCAGAGCTTTTCAATTTGGTAACATCAAAGAAACTCCTTATTTTTAAGTGCTCTCTTATTTTTTTTTTCCAGAGTATTTTTTAAAGTCTGCAGACACAGATCAGATGAAATACCGGGGAAGTGTTTTCTGATTCCGACTCCGAGTCCGGAGCTCAGAGCCGTCAGGATCTCTCGCTCTTATCTGAGGCTGAAAGCTTTTATCTGCCGCTCGTATTCCTGCACTCCACTCGTTCTTCCTCTTCACTCCATCACTAACAAACCCCCCGCCAGCCCTCGGAGCTTCAGGTGGAGGAGAGAGAGGCTCTACAGCGCTCCTTCATTTCCACACTTCTTCACCTTGTTCTCTTCTAAGTGAAGCAGCGGAGTGAGTCATCCGTTACCTCGGGCCAAACGAGGCGAAGAACAAAACGGCGAGTCGCTCGGCCTCCGCGGCGCCTCAGGAAAGGAAGCGCTGAATAACTCGCGCGCTCCACAGACCTCGCTAAGGCCTCGCTAAACTAGGTGCTAGCCTTTAGCGCGGCCTATCTACTGAACACGTTCCCTTACACCAGTCAATTCACCATTCACATCCCAGTTATACAGCGTTTTATAGGAGTAATGAGAATTTCTATCATTTTATCATTCTATCATTTTAGAGTGTACATCAAAACAAGTCCTAATCAAGCATTACAGGAATTATCTGGAAAAAAAAATAAGATTTTACATAAAAATGATGAGTTTCTTTGATTTTACCAAATTGAAAACCTCTGGAATATAATCAAGAGGAAGATGGATGATCACAAACCATCAAACCACCAAACTGAACTGCTTGAATTTTTGCACCAGCAGTAAAGCAGCATAAAGTTATCCAAAAGCAGTGTGTAAGACTGGTGGAGGAGAACATGATGCCAAGATGCATGAAAAAAATCTGTGAATAAAAACCACCAGGATTATTCCACCAAATATTGTATATTTCTGAACTCTTAAAACTTTATGAATATGAACTTGTTTTCTTTGCATTATTTGAGGTCTGAAAGCTCTGCATCTTTTTTTTCTGTTATTTCAGACATTTCTCACTTTCTGCAAACAAATGCTTTAAATGACTTGTTTTTTTAAATGTTTTTTATTTAGAATTTGGGAGAAATGTTGTCTGTAGTTTATAGAATAAAACAACAATGTTCATTTTACTCAAATATAAACCTGTAAATCAGAAAAACTGACAGAGCTCTATATAAAAACGTTTTCGGTTTGATAAGAAACGTTACTAAAAATCCTAAAAAAAAGCCTGTTAAGGGTTTAAGGAGCTTGATTTGAGAAAGATTTGATTCCCTAAACTGTGAGTCTCTGATGATCTAATGATGTATATGTGATGTGCTATTCTTATTCAAGTCTGAAATTGAAACAAAGCAAGTCCTTTAAAACTCAAGTACAAGTCTCACGTCTCTGGTGTTTGAATCTTAGTCAGGTCTGTAGTCCCTGAATTGGGAATATTTCTTGGCCAAGTCTTGAGCCCATGGGAAGCAATTATGTCTTGGGTGTCTAATGTGGGAGTCCTAGTCAAGTCTCAAGTCTCTATGGGGTTTTTGGCAAGTCTTAAGTGTCTGGAGTGTAATTCCCAGTCTTCTGTATTCTCTTCTCTCTGGGTTGCCAAGTCATAGTCTATTCAAGTCTTGAATCAGTGTGGTACAAGTCTGAGTGGAGTCCATTTGACCATCTTTGGGTTGTAAAGTCCTAGTCAAGTCTTGATTCATTGGAGTACAAGTCCAGTGTCCAATCTTTAGGGTGAAAAGTCCTAGTCTAGAGTCTCTAGGTTAAAAATCCAAATTTAGAGTTTCAGGGTTCACACTCATTTTAACCAAAACATTTCCATGGCTTTTTCAGGACTTTTCCATGACTTTAAGGCAAATATTCATGACCATGTGATCTTTAAAACATCAGTGCAGACGAGGACAATAAAACCAAAAATCTAAAAACTAAAACTATAATCAAAATTGATTATAGTAGGCTCAAAATAATTTAGATAAAATGTTCTTAAATAATAAAATAATCTTTAATAATAAAATGTGTGTCAGCAGATCCAGAGAGCCCCGTTGTTTAAGGGCTAAATTACTGGATTAACTTTGAGCTGAAGTGTTTATTAGCTCAAAATAGATTGCAAAAAATTTGTAGACCAAATTTACATGATTTTTCCAAAACTTTCTGGCTATTTTTATTTTTCCAAAACTTATCCAGGCCTGAAAATTGCTATTTTCCAATTCCTTGACTTTTCCAGGTTTTTCATGACCGTACAAACCCTGAAGTTTATGATGTGCAAGTCTAGAGTTAAGAGTTTTTGGGGTAAAAGACCAAGTTTAGTCTCCAATCTTTGGGGTGCAAGTCCTAGTTCTGAGTCTCTAGACTGACAATCCAAGTTCAGAGATTATAATATTTTAGGTGCAAGTCTGAGTCACATCTTATGTTTTTGGGGTACAGTCTCCAATCTTTGGGGTACTAGTCTTGATTCTTTAGGCTGAAAATACAAGTTCATAGTTTATACTCAAGAGTCAAGTCTTGAGTTTTTTGTGGCACAAGGCCTAGTTGAGTCTCCAGTCTTTGGGATGCAAAGACTTTTGGGTTCAGGTCTCTAGTTTTTAGGGAACAAGACCAAGTTTAGTCTTCATATCTTTGAGGTGCAAGTCCTAGTTTTAAGTCTCTAGGTTGAAAATCCAACTTCAGAGTTTATAGTCTACAAAGTGAAAGTCTAAGTCAAGTCTCCAGTCTTTGGGGAACAAGACCTAGTTAAGTCTCCAAACTTTGGGGTGCAAGTCCTAGTCTTGAGTCTTTTAGTCTTTAAACAATAAAAGTTCAGAGTTTATAGTTTTTAAGGTCCTAGTCTGAGTCAAATCTCCAGTTTTTGAGGTAAAAGACCAATTCCAGTCTTCAGTCTTTGGGGTGCAAGTCCTAGTCTTGAATCTTTAGGTTGAAAATCCAAGTTTTTATAGAGTTTTTAGTCTAGAGGGGTACAAGACCTAGTTGAGTCTCTAGTCTTTGGGATGCAAGTCTGAGACAAATCTCGAGTTTTTGAGGTAAAAGTCCTAGCTGAGTCTCCAATATTTAGGGTACAAGTCCTGGTCTTAAGTCTCTAGGCTGACAATCCAAGTTCCGAGTTTATAGTCTTTGAGGTCTCCAAGTCTCAAGTCCAGTTTCCAGTCTTTTGTGGTTGAGGATCAGTTGTAACTGAGCACAGACACCCAGGGGGAGGAAGGCCATTAGGTCAGGTGACCCTATAAACAAGATCCCACTGACCTGTGACCTGTTAGGCCACCCAGTCTCAGCTACTGGCATGCAGGTCTTGAGTCTCACATTTGTTAATTGCCAAGTCGGAGATACGTTTGAGCGTCATCATTACTTTACATTCTATGAATACATGATGTCAACAAACCATCCGCTTATGAGGGTTTATAACGCAATCTGTTTAACAATGACTGCAGTAAAATAAATACCATTAGGTACATATAATTAATAATCCCATAGATTGTCAGGCAAAATTAGAGAACAGCATGATTTTTCTCTTTGTTTTAAAAAAAGAAAATAGTTTTTAAACATTGCAACAATTTTATTGTGCAGCCCTAATTAATTTTTTAGGCTAAAACTGATTAAAACAAAATAAAAACTAAACATCATTAATGTTTAGAGGTGGGTGACACAACCCTAAGATAAAAATCACGATAATCACAATATTTTAGAGTATTTTT
Source organism: Astyanax mexicanus (assembly GCF_023375975.1). Taxonomy (NCBI): domain Eukaryota; kingdom Metazoa; phylum Chordata; class Actinopteri; order Characiformes; family Acestrorhamphidae; genus Astyanax; species Astyanax mexicanus. The sequence goes on from NC_064429.1 coordinate 34,572,690, forward strand.
TGCGAAAACTAAAACAATATTAATTGCAAAACGTAGTTTTAAGAATATACTAATGCAACAAAAACTAAACTAAATATTAACGTTGTATTTAGTATAACTATATATATAATCATAGTATCATCATTCAATCATGAAAGGTTTTATATAAAATAATAATATTGTAAGACAGCAAAAGTAGCTTCTTTTAAAGAAAATCGCTATTATCACTACACTCATATGTTTAATGCATATATATATATATAATTTTAAAGCATTTCTACTGGTTCACTGTCCAGTTCCACAGTTTACTGTAATATTTACAGACAGGAGAAAGACAACAAAAATGAAAAATACAAGGTTTTTTAATGAAAAAGCACAAAAATGCTTTGGTTTATGAAGCCAAAGAACATTGATTTCTACTTAAAAGTCACATTTTTATAATTTTAAGATAAGAACAAGAAAGAAAGGAATTAAAAAAGAGAATTAAAGAAAGGAAAGTCAGAAGTTGGGGGAAGAACAGACCCTCCTCCTCTCATTAATCCAGATCTCCTCTTTCCCTCCCTCCCTCTCTCTCTCTCTCTCTCTCTCTCTCTCTCTCTCCGTAAACACAGGCGGAATGCTCTGCTATATAAAGGCGGCTCAGGCTGGCTCCTGCTGGAAAAACCACAGGGCACGTTAAGTGGAATTTACTCCTGAAGCGGACGCCCCTTTCTTGGGTTACGCCGGGCGGTAACACTAGCCCCATTCTGCGGGTTCCCGGCAGGTCACCGGCATCGCCAGCGCCATTAAAACCGCAGCGGCGGCTCAAACGCCCTTAAAATAGCGGGAAGCCGAGGATACGGTAGCACTCGGCCGGCGACACCTGGTTTCATCCGTTCGCCCGGGTTTAATCTTTACGAGAGAAGAGGAAATAAAAACCCACAGCCAGACAAGCAGACTGCAAACAACCACATACACAGCTCAGAGAGATATCTGCTAATATAGTGCTTTAATAGTGCTTTAAACTCACATAAAAATACACAACCAGCGCAAAAAAAACTAATGTGTTTTTTTTTCCCTTATTTAATTTCTTTTTTCAAAACACACTAAGTGGTTGTAAGGTGGTTGCTATGGTGTTACTAGGTGGTTGTTATTGTGTTGCTAAATGGATGCTAAGTGGTTGTATGGTGGTTGCTATGGTGTTACTCGGTGGTTGTTATTGTGTTATTGTGTTGCTAAATGAATGCTAAGTGGTTGTAAGGTGGTTGCTATGGTGTTACTAGGTGGTTGTTATTGTGTTGCTAAATGAATGCTAAGTGGTTGTATGGTGGTTGCTATGGTGTTACTCGGTGGTTGTTATTGTGTTGCTAAATGAATGCTAAGTGGTTGTAAGGTGGTTGCTATGGTGTTACTAGGTGGTTGTTATTGTGTTGCTAAATGGATGCTAAGTGGTTGTATGGTGGTTGCTATGGTGTTACTCGGTGGTTGTTATTGTGTTGCTAAATGGATGCTAAGTGGTTGTAAGGTGGTTGCTATGGTGTTGCTAAATGGTTGCTAGATGATTGCAAAAATCTCAGCAACTGCTTGTTAAGGTGTCCACAGTGGTTGCTATAGTGTTGCAAAAAAAAAAACTGTAAAGATTTAGCTACATGTCCTACCATATTTAGCCATTGCTAACGTTCTTTAAAACACGGCTAAAAAGAACCGCATATTTTACTTAGTCATCTGCTAATAGAGCCTAAAACAAGGCTTAAAACAAACAACAAGCAGGAGCAATATAGCTCAGTTAGCATTCTGCTAGCACTGGTTAACTGGTTTACTTCTAAAAAAAATATTCATTATTTAAGCAAAGCAAACTGTAAAGCACAGCATAATTCTATTAGCCAGCTGTTATAAATCGGTTAAAAACTGATGCAGTAAAGCATAAAGAAAAGGCAGACTGTAAAGAATGATGTAGCTAAAGCAGCTAAAAATTATAATCAAGAATACCAGACTATAAAGAATGGCACAGTTTAGTTAGCTATCCTCTAACAGTGATTTAAACAAACAACAAGCATGAGCATCATATCGCAGTTAGCATTCTGCTAGCAATTCTTAAAAAAAACTGCTAAAAAAGATGCTAACCATAAATAACAACCAGATAGTAAAGAATGATATAGCTATCTACTGCTAATAGTGCTTTAAACACAGCTAATAGTGCTTTAAACACAGATAATAGTGTTTTAAATACAGATAATATTGTTTTAAACATGACTAAAAAATATACAACAAACAGTATAGTTAGCATTCTGCTAGCAATTCATAAAAAACTGCTAAAAAAAAGCTGCTAAACATAAATAACAACCGTATTGTGAAGAATGATATAGCTATATACTGCTAATAGTGCTTTTTTTAACGCGGCTAAAAATAAACAAGCAGAAACAATGTAGTTTAGTTAGCAGAAGTATAAACACGCTCCACTGCGTAGCGCACTCTCACTGGATACCTTAGGTTCGATGCAGAAGTATAAATTTGCCTAAAAGTGGTCTCTTAGCTGGTTGCTAAGGTGTTGTTATGGTATCTGTGGTGGATGCTATGGTCTTGCCTTCTGTTACAAGCTGTTTAAAACTGCTAAAACCAAACAAAAAGCAGATTCTAAAGAATGATACAACCTAGCCGCTGTTTAAAACACTGCTAAAAAAAAAAAAAAAACACATTGCTTAGTTAGCAGCTAATCCGTTAATTACATGGGTAAATATAAAATACAAGCTCATATTCATACTCTCAAGTTTTGAGAGTTCAGAAATCAATATTTGGTGGAATAACCCTGGTTTTTTTCATGCATCTTGGCATCATGTTCTCCTCCACCAGTCTTACACACTGCTTTTGGATAACTTTATGCTGCTTTACTCCTGGATATATATAAAATCGAAGAACCTCATCATTTTTAAGTGCTCTCTTACTTTTTTTCCATTATCGTGACAAGGCTAAATATGGTACGCCACTAGTTTAGAAAAAAAAATGTAAATAAAATGTTATTTTCCTTTTATTAATCATTTACTTTAACTTGAACAAAACGTACTAATCTGTACGGTATTAAACTCGTAGCGCTGCACTCTTCATGTGCAGGTCTGCCTTTCATCACACCAGACCCAGATGTGCTGCTCGTCTGGATCCAGGGTGTATAAATACACACTGCTAACACCTTCCTGCTAGCAGGGCAAGTGCTGGACATGCTAGCTGGATGAGCTCAGCATTCCTGGACAAAAAGCACAACACCCCGCGTTTATCTCTCCGCCCGGCCCGGAGAGAGGGATTAGGCCTCGGCCTTTCACACCTACTGTTTAAAGCCTGCCGCTCACATCCGCCCCGCGCCAGAGCGCCCCCCGGGGGAGGGCTCAATTACCCGTCAATCACCCGCGCTGCCTGCAGGCTACGTGCCGCTACGCCACACCAGACACCCCACCACCCGTCACGCTGTCCGGCACTCGTTCAACTCCAGCAGCCTGTTCAAATATAATCAGCTACAGGAAAAAAAAAAAAAATATATATATATTTCCTACATAGTAAATGAATAGTGAAGTGATCCATCAAAAAACAAACTAGAACACACTTTTATCTGGGGAGCTGCTGTTAACTTTTGCTTCCTTGCTCTCTGATTAAGTTATCCTGATGAGTGCCAGTTTCATCATAAAGTTTTGGATGACCTTTGATGACATTTTATCTTAAATTTTTCATTTATAGATAGATAGATAGATACACGGCAAAAAAAACCTATTGGCAAAAACTAGACAAAATATATGTAAATTAAGACAAATATATGTATATTATATGGGGTAAGCAAAATTTTCTTAGTAAGATTTCTTACAAAAAGCAATGGCAAAAACTCAAAATGAGTGAAGTAACACCTAAATCAAGCAAAAAAAAAGTCACTGTTTTTGGGCACAAGAATCAGAATAATTTGATTGCTGCTTCATTGTGCTTATTTTAGTTAAAATTACTTAAAATAAGGTACAAATTCTAAGTAAGAATGATTAAGATAATTATCCCTAAAATAAGCAAAATAAAAAGATTTATTGCCTTAAATGTAGAAAATTACACTTGCTAAGACTTCGTTTTTTGCAGTGAAGATAGATAGATAGATAGATAGATACTTTATTTATCCTGAAGGAAATTTAGGAATTTACTAAGATTTTACTTAGATTTTACTAAGAATTTACTAAGTTCTTAGTTCTTGCCATTATATTAGGGCTAAAACTAATAATCATTTTGGTAGTCGACTCGAATCTGACAATTATGTTTCCGATTAGCCGATTAGTCGATTAGTCAACGATTATTTCTGCCATGCCCTCAATCACTGCTTTTTCTAAATATGGCTTCTAATTTTAGATTTCTAAAACGCTCTCAAACAATAGAAACAGCTGAATGTAGGACTTAAATTCTGTTCAAATGTCCAGAACCTTTAAAATGTGGAAAGTGCTGCTATTTACTGAGGAAACATGTAATCTGACGTGTTTGGGATCTTCTGGAGTTAACGATTTTTTTTTATATAATCGACAATTAATCGTTGATTATATCGATTAATCGTTGCAGCCTTACATAATCTGGATTAGAACATCACTCAAATATTCACTATTCACTGTGTACCTGTAACTCTACCTCTTCACTACTTTACTTTAACTGATGCTCTCAAACACTTTATTAAGAGACAAGAAATTCAAGTAATTAACTCTTGATGAGTTCAGCACAGCTGTTAACTGAAAACCTGAATTCCAGTGACTACTTCATAGTTTGAATGACTTTAGTATTAATAGCACTACGTGTTATTTAAGGGGTGCCCAAACTTTTGACTGGTACTCTATATATAACAGATATTCGGTAAAAAGTAACATATTTAGGACGCGCTATCAATAAAGGTCTGTTTTCAGATTTATTTTCATACATAAGGCACACCAGGTTATAACCGGTGCATTACGCGACACTAGTAAGGAACAGGGGGTCGCCATTTTTTCCTTCTTTTTCAGCAGATCTCGCCGCTCAGTAAAAAAAAAAACGTTAAAACTTATTTACAGTAAGCTTAGTTTTCCAGATTTCCACTAAGGCTGGGTGCAGCAGCATTAGCATTAGCAGCTAACCACTAGCACTAGCGAAACAACAAACTATTCTATTCTATCCATTTTGTCTATAAGCATTGTGAGTGTAGATTCAGAGTCCCAACCAATCAAAAACTTTAAATGAACATTGATTCAATGTTAGAATGTCAATGCTAACTGATGCCTATGGAGCAATGTTACATAGAGATGGTTTATAGTTTCGATGTTCTTTGATATATAGGCAAGCAAATTATAAAAAAAATGATGCTTGAGCATGGATAAAAATAATAAAACAAGCTGGGCTAAAAATATATATATACAGGAAGATGTATTTTAATACATTTGAAATACTTTTACAAATATAAAAACTATAAAATGTAAAACGTTATTTCTGATTTAGCACCAAACAATCCAAACACAAATGCGCTAATGCTGTACAGTGCTAATACTGTAAAACAGCACAGCAGTGTGCATCCTCCGACTCTCATATTCAAACTTTACATTTCAATAAACTGGATTACAAACTCATCAGTGGTGGCGTTAGGTGGCGAGCGCGGATGCTAATGCTAATGGCATTTGGAACGAACACACGGACCAATTATCGCCGGTGGGCAGCGGAGGAATGTTTATCTAGAGGAAATGTAAAGCGAAGTCCCTGGAAAGACCAAGCTGCGGTGTGTGTGTGTGTGTGTGTGTGTGTGTGTGTGTGTGGGCGGACGTGCGAGCTGATTTATAAGCGACACAAAGTGAGAAAAGCCATTAAAAGTTGCTCCCGCTGCCAAGAAAACAACACAGAACAGAGAGCTCAGATTAAAATATAATGAAACAAGTAAACGCAGCTCTGCCCTACACCCCCCTCAATTATTCATACAGAGAGAGAGAGAGAGAGAGAGAGAGAGAGAGGGACGAAAGACGAAAGAGGGTAGCTGTTTCCATCCAACATTTGTACAATTCTACAATTTTCCAGCCTAAAAATATCTACTATACATCTGGGAGTACAAATGCACCAGACAGTTCTGGGAGTAAAGAGCATTGTTTCAAACTAGCTTTGAATTCAGGTATTACAGGAACTATAGGGAGTATTGATTAGTAGGGGTTAGTATAGGGAGTATTGAGAGCACAGCATATTAAAGAGTAATAAATTTAGTACAAGGTAGTACTATAGAGACAATATAGCGTAATATTATAGAGTAATACAGGGAATATAGGATAGTGTATGGAGTATAGTGTAGTATATAGTAATATAGGGTAGCGTAGTGTACAATAAGACATTTTAGAGTAAGTATAGTGCAGTATAGGGTAGTTTATGCTAATATAAGGTAGTGTAGTTTATGATACTTTAGGGTAGTATAGGGTATACAGGGCAGTATAGGGAGTATAGAATAGTATGGACATTTTTTATGGCAGTATAGGGTAGTACAGGGTGAGTATAGAGGAGTCTAGGCAGTATATTATTGGACATATAGGGCAGTATATGATAGTATAGGGTGTATAAGGGAGTATAGAGAGTATAGGATAGTAAAGGCAGTATATGGTAGTATTGGATGTATAGGGCTATATAGGGATTATAGAACAGTATAGGATTGTATAGGATAATTTAGGGTGTATAGGGGAGTAAAGAGAGTATAGGATAGTAAAGGCAATATATGGTAGTGTAGGGAATATAGGACAGTATAGAATGATATAGGGGGTTGTCTTTTTATGTTTTCCCTCTCTGTCTCACACTCTTTTACATCTCTTTCTATCTTTCTTTCCCATTTCTTTTCTTCTTCCTCTTGTTTGTCTATCTCTCTCTCTTTTCCCTCTTTCCTCTATTTTTTGCCACTTCTCTCTTTCGCTTCCATCTTTTTTCCATCTTCATCTCTTTTCCACTTTTTTCTTCATTCTTTGCCTCCCTCTGTTATCACTTTATCCTCATCATCTGTTTTCTCCATTCGCTTCATTTCTCTCATATCACTCTTTTAATCTTTTCATCTCTTTTCCATCTGTCTTCCCTCTTGCTTCTCTTACTTTTCCCTCTTTCTCTCACATTCTCTTTTAGATCTCTTTCTACAGTTTCCTTTATTAAGCCTTACGCTCTTTCGCTCATCTACCTCTCTATCGTTTTATCTATTTTTCTCTGTCTACTTCTTTTTTATCTCTCTCTCTCTCTCTCTCGCGCTCTCTCTGTATTGGTCAGCGCTGGGCTAGGGGCAGTAAACAGTTCGATATCTCTGAAGTTAAAGTCAAACTAACATTCGGCTGCAAAGTCAAACCGGTCGGCCTATGGAGGGAATGGAGGGATGGAGGGGAATGAAGTGATACAGGAATGGAGGGGAATGGAGGGATAGAGGGATGGAGGGGAATGAAGTGATAGAGGGATGGAGGGGAATGAAGGGATGGAAGGGGGAGCGGCGTTCCGCAGTCGATTGATCCTCCTTATCCCGGGTTAGGGAGGGAAACGCAAGGTTAAATGGGTAATTAGCACAGCTGCCGGTTGCGCCGGCGCGGGTTGCCTCGTCTCGTCGATAAACAGAGTCCGTCTGCCAGCCTCTCAAAATGTCACAGCGGCGGCGGCAGTGGCAGCGGCGGTGGCAGCAGCAGCGGCAGCGCCGAGCCGCAGAGAGCCCGCTTCAAACGGCGGCTAAGTGCCCATCCAGAACCTAATTACTCTCTCCGGCTAATTAGCGCACCTTCTTCAACACCGCCAGAAACCCTCGCTAGCACTACTTCTATACTTGTGTCTCTGCTGCCGCCGCCCGTCTTCAGTCTTCCGTCTCCCGTCTTCAATCTCTCTTCCGGCACTGCGGAAAAAAATAAAGCACAATTCCCACCCGGCTCCTCACGGCCCACCTGTTCTCTCGCTCTCTGTTTCGCGCTAGCAGTGCTAGCTAGCCTCTTCCCAAAACTGTGGCATCTCTTCCCTTCGTACTTCATACTCCGCCAGGATTATCCTCAAAACACCATCCAATTTTCCCTACAGATCCCTGGAAAATCGGCTTGCCGGGCCATTTAGGCGCAGTCCTGTTTGCATATCGTGTCTGCAGCACAAAGCCAAGCATTCCGCGGCCGTCCTGGCTGCTAGCATTAGCGGTAAACAGCGAGAAGGAGATAAAACGCGGATAATCCCGGAACGTCGCAATCCCTAACACCATCATCCTGGATCGGGCCGCCAGGCGCTCGCAGAAGCTCCCTCCACCTCCCGAGCCCCCGCTATATCCCCTCACTGCTTAAGAGATTTAGCAGGAGAAAGAGGGATTTAGCAGAGTGTTAAACATCGCGCGTCATCCCTCACCGGGAAAACACAGGGTACGCCGTGTTGTGCGGGAACGCCGGCACGCTGCCGCCGAGACGCTGGGGCTCGGGATTTAACACCATTTTAAATGTGAGCTTTTGGGAAATGCTGATATTCGTACACAGTGCAAAATCAGGAATTGGGAAAATTTTGGATGCAAATCACGTAAACACGGATCAAAATCCCGATTCCCAAAGGAATGAATTGGAATGTTTAGGTACATTTTGAATGTTGTGCAGAATCAAGAATCAAAAAGAGCAAGTACTTCCAATACAATAGACACACAAGCCTATCTAGAGATTGCAAAGTAATGATTCTTGAACTATAATTTGGTAATTCAGTGTTTTGTGATATTGCAAAAGTATCGTTATCAAGAAAATTCCATGAAATATTGTGATATTATTTTAGTCATATTGCCCACGACTACTTCTGTATAATACCAAAAAGAGCTCAGCGTAGAGCAAGAACTGTGAGAAATGGTGCTGTATAGTACTGAACAAAAACAGAATCTGGATGGTACTGAATTGATACACTACTGAAAAAGGGTTGTGTAAAGAGTTTGTTTTGAATAGTACTTAAAACAAGGGTTTTATATATATATATATATATATATATATAGAACAGAAAATTAGATGGGGAACCCAAATGTCCAAGTCTTCTCTAAATAAAGGATCTATCAGTGACTGAGTTTATAAATCCTAGCAACCACAAAGTATACCACAGCAGCCACAAAATAATGCATTACCCTTAAACCTATTTTACGCTACATTTTTACTTTACAATACAATAAATATATATACAGCTCTGGAGAAAATAAGAGCGCACTTAAAAATGATGACTTTCTTTGATTTTACCAAAAAAACCTCTGTAATATAATCTAGAGGAAGATGGATGATCACAAGCCATCAAACCACCAAACTGAACTGCTTGAATTTTTGCACCAGGAGTAAAGCAGCATAAAGTTATCCAAAAGCAGTGTGTAAGACTGGTGGAGGAGAACATGATGCCAAGATGCATAAAAACAAACTGTGATTAAAAACCACCAGGGTTATTCCACCAAATATTGATTTCTGAACTCTTAAAACTTCATGAATGTGAACTTGTTTTCTTTGCATTATTTGTATTATTATTTTTATTTGGAATTTGGGAGAAATGTTGTCTGTAGTTTATAGAATAAAACAACAATGTTCATTTTACTCAAACATAAACCTATAAATAGCAAAATCTGATTAAGAAACTAAAGTGCTCTCTTAATTATTTCCAGAGCTGTGTATCAGTGACTGTGCCATGCATACACATTATTAACCCATTGGAGGTACCACAGCAACCACCTAGCAACCCCCTAGCAACCATTCACACGGCAACAGTCAGCAATTTCATTTGGTTGCACTTTTACACAAACACGTTATGTTTCATGTGTATAAATGGTATAAAGTCGTACGCGCTATACGTTTTTAGGTACTATCGCTTATGGGAGCGTCCCGAATGCTACTTCTCTGTTAAAAACGGTGCCTAACGAGCTCGCTACCTGCTCAGATAACCTCTTCCGTCAGATCAGAGCGAACCCCGAGCCGGGTTAAACCCAGCCGCTAAATAAACCCGGAGGATTTCGTCTGTGAGCAGCACTGACCCGCCGGACCTCTGACCAGCGCCGTGTACTACACCGCCACGGAGCAAACAAAGAGCCCACACACACATACACACACACACACACAGGCCCTGACCCGTTCAGGCTGAGAGCCATCCATCAGCCTGCCTCTGGAGCCTCCCTCCAGCTCTGAGGAAATCTCGCCTGATCAAAGCCATTACCGCCGAGAACACGGCCGACACACACACACACACACACACACACACACACACACACACACACACACCGCTCTATCCCCCACACTCGTTATCTCTCGCTCGCCCTCGCTCTCTCTCTCCGCTGGTGATGGAAAAGCCCTGCTGGGCGGTCAAAGTCTGACACGAGTCCACCCTGCGGAGTCAGACCCAGCACACACCAATTATATTTCCCCCATACGTCTGTGTCTCCGTGTGTGTGTGTGTGCGTGTGTGTGCGTGCGTGCGTGCACACACATGCACAGAAACACGTTTTTGTCCACTTTCAGGACACAAATAAAAAAACACATTCCACATATACAGTATAATAATCTATATATAATATATAATTATAACACATACAGGACACTGTAACACACCAATACATAAAGGGCATATTATTATTATTATTATTATTATTATTACTGTTTTTACTGTGATTAGCATATAATATATATATAAAGCTCTGAAAAAAATAAGAGGCCACTTGAAAATTATGAGTTTCTTTGATTTTACCTCTGGAATTGAAAACCTCTGGAATATAATCAAGAATATCAAGAATATAAACCAAGCTGAACTGCTTGAATTTTTGCACCAGGAGTAAAGCAGCATAAAGTTATCCAAAAGCAGTGTGTAAGACTGGTGGAGGAGAACATGATGCCAAGATGCCTGAAAAAAAACTGTGTTTAAAAAACACCAGGGTTATTCCACCAAATATTGTATATTTCTGAACTTTATGAATATGAACTTGTTTTATTTGCATTATTTGAGGTCTGAAAGTTCTGCATCTTTTTTTTTTGTTATTTCAGTCATTTCTCATTTTCTGTAAATAAATGCTCTAAATGACTATAATATTTTTATTTGGAATTTGGGAGAAATGTTGTCTGTAGTTTATAGAATAAAACAATAATCTTAATTTTACTCAAACATAAACCTATAAATAGCAAAATCTGAAAAACTGATTCAGAGCGGTATACTATTCTCACATTTCTACATATAGCACCTAGTTCTAATAATAATACTATACAGCAAAACATTATATTGGCGTATTATTATTATTATTATTATTATTATGGTTAATACATACTGGGGACACACTATTTCTCACATATCTACAGTACATATAGCACCAACTTATAACACATAAGGATTAATATATCACCAACAGGTATAGTGCATACTATTATTATGGTAAATTATTATGCTATTATTACATGGGATAATACTATACACCAATACATATTATTGACATATTATAATTATTATTTTTATAGTTGATACATACTGGGGACACACTATTTCTCACGTATATCTACAAATAGCACCTATTTCTAACACATATATGATAATATTATATACTAATACAATAGTGAATATAACCATAATTATTGTGGTTATTATGGTATTATTACATGGGATAATACTATATACCAATATGATATATTGGCATATTATTATTATTATTATTATTATTATTATTATTATTAGTATTATTATTATTATTATTATTATTATTATTATTATGCTTATTATGGTCGATACATACTGGGGACACACTGTTTCTCACATATCTGTATATACTATCTACATACTGCACGTACAATTCCGCGTCCTGACAGTGTATGAAAAGCAATGCGCGTGTGTGTGTGTATTAGAGTGTGTGTGTGTGTGTGTGTGTGTGTGTGTGCGCTCTGAGGCCCTTCAAGCTTTCACTGCGACGCAGGAGACAAATCAATGACAAGCCCAGAGGGACCCGCAGCCCCCGGAACGTTCTCCACCTCCGCCACAACTCCCGGCACATTACGGCTGATTGACACACACTGCATTATTATCACCCCGCTCCAGCTCCCCAATATAACAATACACCCAGAGAGAGAGACAGAGAGAGAGACAGAGAGGGAGAGAGAGAGAGAGAGAGAGAGAGAATATGTCACTCTGTGAGTGAGAAAGACAGTTCTCGTAATAGCCAATTATTTCTATAATAAATTCACTTACAGACCATCATTCAAACTGTCCTAACACTGCAACACAGCAAGAGCAGCAACAGCGCCCCCTACACTTCCTATAGTGTATAACAGTTTGTCAGAATGAGTATTTCGCTCTTATGAACATTATAGAGCCTTATTACATGCATTACACTTTGTCAGAATGAGTGTGTGGATCATATAAACATTATAGAGCATAATAGAGCGCCCCCTATGCTTCATGTAGTGTATTACACTTTGTCAGAATGATCGTTAGGCTTATACAAACATTATAGAGCATCATAGAGCGCCCCTTATGCTTACTGTAGTGAATTCCAATTCGTCAGAATGAGTGGTGGGATCATATAAACATTATAGAGCATTATAAAGCGTTAAACAGCACCCCCTATGCTTCCTATAGTGTATTACACTTTGTCAGAATGAACATTTGGATCATAAAAACATTATAGAGCATTATAAAGCAGTATAGAGCGCCCCCTACACTTCCTGTAGTGTATTACACTTTGTCAGAATGAACATTTGGATCATAAAAACATTATAGAGCATTATATGCCACTATAGGGCACCCCTAAGCTTCCCATAGTGAATTAGAGTCTGCCAAAATGGGTGTGTGGATCATTTAAACAATATAGCGCATTATATGCCACTATAGAGCGCCCCCTAATGCCTCCTATAGTGTATTACACTTTGTTAGAATGAGTGTGTGGTTCATATGAGCATTATAGGGCATTATAAAGTTCCCCCTACACTTCCTGTAGTGTATTACTGTGTGTCAGAACACTTTGTACACTTTTCTGTCTGTTTTTAACGCAAAATTTTGAGCACCTACCACAAATAAACTAAATTGATACAATATCGCAATACCTCGATAAATTGATATATTGTCAAAAGCCACAAAAAAAAGATACACAAATTTCCAGCAACCGACAGAAACAAGCAAACCAAATCGATACAACATCACAAGACTTCAATATATCAATATATTGTCAATAGGCAACAGCTTCGTACACTTCCCTGTATGTTTTTAAATGTAACATTCCCAGCAACCAACATAAATAAACAAAATCTTTTTTTACGTATTAAATTATCAAAATAGTGCAGCACCAAATTAACATGCATCAAACACAAAGCTGATACAATATCGCAATACTTCAATATATCGATATATTGTCAAAAGCCAAAAAAAAAAAAAAAACTTGGAAGCTTCATAAACTTCTCTGTGTTCAAAATTGGAAATTTGATTTTAATTTAGATTTTTTAATTTTGATTTAAATTTTACATTAAAAACTATTAAAACACAGAGAAGCAGCAAATTTGAGTTTTTTCCTGTGTTAACGAATTCTAATTTATGCTTTCACATGTTTTTCTTGTGGTTTCTTTTTGTTTTTTTGTTGCATTAAAACGTAACTTTTTTTTTTATGCCGAGTTTAAACATGGTCTGACTTGGCTTTGGGAATTTTGCGTGAAAAATTGTCGGGATGCCGTTTTTTGTGCGCAAAACTATCGATATAGAGCATGCACAAAAAAAGTGTAGCTTTCAAGTGTTTTTTTTTGTGGCTGCTGCTTGATTGGTGGGGCGTTAAAACGCTACTTCTACAACTTCTACTGCTACAAACCGAATCGATACAATAACTTACCACAATATCGCGATACCACGATACCTCGATATATCGTGTCAGACCCCGGGTACATCCCTAATTAGTGTTTAATATAAAGTATTATAAACAGCCGGGCGTGTTTTGGCAGCGCGGTGCGGGTAGAGTTACGCTTTGATTTGAGCTGCGGTGATCCGAGCGAGTCCGGCAGCGTTTAGAGTAACGCCAACAAAACTCAACCCAAACCCAGGGAAGCGATCCAGACCCGTTCAGCTCGGTTCTGTCTTTCATTAGTCAGCTCTCTGTCTCGCTTCTTTCTCTCGCTTCTCTTTCTTTTCTTCTCCTCTCGCGCACCGGCAGGAGGGATGGCAGCGCCGGTCGGAACAGTCCGGGACTCTCCAAAACACACCGCAATTATAATTCAATTTAGCCTTTGTTTCTCCTGGCAGGCCGAGCCGAGCGCCGCCGCTTTACATGTGGATTTGGACCGCGCTGCTCGGCATTCTGGGTATTAAGCCGGTGGGACGAATATGGAACCATAAACCAAAAGCATACGGGGTGACTGACAGCGTTTTCCTTTTTTCCTCTAGTTTTACAGACAAAAAACGGCATTCCGACTTTTTTACGCAAAATTCCCGAAGCCAAGGCGTATCATGTTCAAACACGGCGATGAAAGTTACGTTTTAATGAAACAACAGTCAGAAAAAACCTTAAAAAAAAAAATACATGCAAAAGTTTCATAGACTTCACTCTTTTCACTGTATTCTCTCTATATATTTTCTCTTTTGTTTTTAATTCAATTCAAAATAAAATTTCAACACAAAAAAACGGCATTCCAACATTTTTCACGCAGATCACGTTGAAACACGGCACAGAAAGTTACGTTTTAATGAAACAGCAGCCAAAAAGAAACCACAAAACACGTGAGAAAGTTTCGTAGACTTCTCTGTATTCTCTCTATATATTTTCTCTTTTGTTTTTAATTTAATTTAAAATAAAATTCCAACTGGCTTTCACTAAAGCGGTCACGCAAAAGAAGAAGTTACGTTTTAATGCACCAACAATCAAGCATGCAGCCACAAAACCACAAAGATATACACACACAAAAAAACAACATTCCGACATTTTACACGCAAAATTCCCAAAGCCAAGGCATATCGTGTTCAAACACGGAGAAGAAAGTTACGTTTTAAAGAAACAACAGTCAAAAAGAAACTACAAAACACATGTGAAAGTTTTATAAGACTTCTCTATATTCGCGTAAAAGAAGATAACGTAAAAAAAGCACTTTTTTCGAAACACCTAAAAACTTCCGCATTCAGTTGTTTTTTGTAACGCAAACATTGTCAATATACACACTTCAATACTGTACAGTACTGTGGTATCGTGTTCAAACATGAACTAGAAGTTACGTTTTAATGCAACAACAATCAAGCATGCAACCACAAAAAAAACTGATATTTTGATAGTTCCGACATTTTTCACGCAAAATTCCCAAAGCCAAGTCAGATCATGTTCAAACACAGCGTAGAAAGTTACGCTTTAATGCAACAACAATCAAGCATGCAGCCACAAAAACACTAAACTTTTGTGTGCTCTTTTTTGATAGCTACGTTAAAAAAGGTAAAAAACTGTAAAAAAAAAAAAAAAAACACAAAATCTTCATAGACTTCTCTGTTTTTAATGCAAATTTCCTAGCAACCAAAACGCAGTATGCACAATTTATTGACATGCAATACAATACAGCACAGAAAGTTATGTATTTCTAAAATACTTAAAAACTTTGTAGTTCTGTGTTTTCATTTTTGATAGTTTTACACGGAAAAAAAAAATCAGCATTTCGACTTTTGCGCAAAATTCCACAAGCTAAGCCATATCATGTTTAAATGCAGCGTAGAAAGTTGCATTTTAATGCAATAACCCAAAAACTCTTGAAAGCTTCATACTTTTCTGTCTGCTCTATTTTTATAGTTTTACACACAAAAAGTAGTTTTCCAAGGTTTTTTTAGGCTAAATTCCCAAAGTCAACACAGGATACTGCTGTGTTTAAACGTAACACAAAAACAACACAGTAGAAAGGTACGTTTCAATAAAATAACAAACAAGTGAGCAGGCATAAAAACACCTGAAAGATTTGTACACTTCTGTGTGCTCTGTTTGAATAGTTTTATACACAAAAAGTAGTTTTCCAATTTGTTTTACGCTAAATTCTCAAAGCCAACACAGGATACTGCTGTGTTTAAACGTAACACAAAAACAACACAGTAGAAAGTTACGTTTTAATGCATCAACAATCAAGTAGCAAAATTCCAAATGGTGTTTTGAGACAGAGTTTTACACGCAAAAAGCTGCATTCCGACTTTTCAGTTCCAGCTTTTTTTACGCAGCTTTTTTGCGGTACGGTTGGTCTCGTGTTTAAACAAAGCGCAGAAAGTTACGTTTTAATGCACCAACAATCAAGCAGGAAGCCGCAGAAACACTTGAAAGCTTGGTACACTTTTGTGTGTGTGATTTTTCGGTTAAACACTCTCTACGACAAAGACCGAAACCAGATGTTGCACATCAGCGGCGAGGAAAAACAAGCGGAGGGAAAAAACGGGGGATGAAAACGAAAACGCTTCGTATTAAACATAATCAAAAAGAAACACGGCCGCGGAGAGCGAGCGCTTGGGTTACAGCGCACGTATAATTTGGGTTTTGGTGGGGGTGGAGGTGGGTGGTGGGGGTGGAGGCGGGTGGAGGCGGGTGGTGGGGTTGGCGAGGGGAGGCTGAAGGAGACTCTCTGCCAAAAACAGCGAAATGAGAGGGAACTCAAATTACATGCAGGAAAAGTCTGGAGGCTTTGGGACGGAGGCCGTCCGCACGCTTCAGTAAACCCAGAGCCGTCTGCCTGTGCCGCCCGAGCGCCGGGGATTTCCTCTCAGCACAGCCCAGCCCAGCACAGCCCAGCCCAGCCCAGCCCAGCCAACTCAACACAACACAGCTTAACATAACACAGCCCAGCCCAGCACAAACCAGCTTAACACAGACCAACTCTGCACAGCACAGCCCAACCTAAATCAGCCCAACCCAACACAGCAAAACTCAACCTAAAGAAGTCAGCACAACTTAACACAGCTGAGCACAGGCCAACCTAGCTGAACTCAGCACAATGCAGACTAAGTCAGCCCAACTCAACACAATGCAGAATAACACAATGCAGCCCAGCACAGCCAAACTCGGCCCAGCACAGCCAAACTCAACTCAGCACAGCTCAGCACAGCACAGCACAGCCCAACACAGCACAGCATAGACTAACTCAGCACAGTAAACCCAACCTAAAACAGTCAGAACAGCCCAGCACAACCCAACAAACACAGCACAGCCCAGCATGGGCCAACATAGCCTAATGGAGCTCAATGCAGACTAACTCAGCACAACGCAACCCAACTCAGCACAATGCAGCCCTACCCAGCACAACCCAGCAAATACAACACAACTCAGCACGGACCAACAGAGCCCAACGCAGCTCAACACAGTCTAGCTCAGCACAGCAATGCCCAACCTAAAACACCCAAGCACAGCACAGCCAAACTTAGCCCAACTCAACACAGCCCAGCAATGTACAGCGCAGCCCAATACTGCTTAGCGCAGCCCAACACAGCTAAACGCCACCCAACACAGCCCAGAGCAGCCCAACAAAGCCCAACACAGCCCAGCAATATACAGCACAGCTCAGTGTAGCCCAACACTGCCCAGAACAGCCCAACACTGTTTAAGAAGCAATACTCAGGTAACAATACTCAAGAAACTATACTCAAAAATAATACTCAGTAAACAATACTCAAGTAACAATAGCCAAGAAACAACACTCAAAAAACAATACTCAATGAGAGTATTTAAGTAACAATACTTAAGTAACAATACTCAAAAAACAACAGTCAAATAATACTCAAGTAACAATACTCAGGAAACAATATTTAATAAACAACACTCAATAAACAATACTCAAGAAGCAATATTCAAGTTACTAACAAATCATCTAGAAGAATTAAGTAACACTGAACAACAATGAAATCTTGAGTAAAGATAACTTTATTTAACTATTAAAAGCGAGTAATAATACTGTATTATCTATAATAACTTTATTCAAATCTTGAATAAATTACTACAAATGATGAGAAATGAGTGAAACACAGGTTTTTAAGCTGATTTCTCCTGATCTTTTCTCGATGCTGTAGCACAGGGTCCAGGTTCAGCAGTAAAGTCCAGCTTTCAGTCAGCGCTAGTCGGGCTAGCGTAGCCTCATTGTTCTTTTGGCAGGCCCTGTTAGCGTAGCCGCTCTCTCTCCCTGCTCTCTGCTTTCGCCACAGCGCTAAACTGCACAGCTGTTGTACAATCTGTGACGGTGTTAATTACCCTAATGTGAGCGGCAGCTCGTCAACCCTGCGCTAACGAACACGCCTTATGTTTGGAATGTCGGCCCCCTCCCTACCTCTGTCTACTGTTTTTTTCACTCGCTCAATCTTTCTCTCGCTCTCGCGCTCCCTCTCGCCTCCATCCCTCTCTCCCCGGCTTCCCGAGACAGCAGGCAGACCACCCGTTACACTCGCGTCACGCTGAGAAAAAACGCCGCTAATTAAACACGCAAATCTGCTCCGCGAGAGGGGGAGGCGAGACGGGCGGACCAGAGGTGAGACCGGACCATATCCAGCGACATTCTCAAGATACGCAACATTTATCACAATACATTATAACAACTTAAAAACCCTGCTAGAAATAAAACAGGTTGCGACTATCTGCGTTTCAATAGCAATTTCAACAGTAAAGGGTATACGTTGTAAAAGATGTAGCTATGCATTTACCATAAAACTACTACTAGATACCACAGAAAACCCTGGATATTATAGAAATACTACGGCATTCCACTAAAACAGTGATGAATACCACTGAAACACTGCTGAATACCACAAAACAGTGCCAAATACCACTGAAACAGTGCCAAATATCACTGAAACAGTGCCGAATATCGCAAAAACACTATTGTATTCCACTGAAACCGTGTTAAATACCACAGAAACACTACTGTATACCATTGAAATAGTGCTAAATACCACAGAAACACTGCTGAATACCACAAAAACAGTGCAGAATACCACTGAAACAGTGCTGAATATCACAAAAACACTATTGTGTACCACTGAAACCGTGTTAAATACCACAGAGACACTACTGTATACCACTGAAACAGTGCAGATTATGACAGAAACACTACGGTATACCATTGAAATAGTGCTAAATACCACAGAAACACTGCTGAATACCAACAAAAACTACTGGCACTACTGGCAACCACAGGAACACTACTGGATACCACTCAAACAATACTGAATACCACAAAAACACTACTGGCAGTCACAGAAACACTGATAGCAAACACATGTAATAAAAACATATGGATGCCACAGTAACACTTCCGGATACCACAGAAACCGTGGATATCACATAAAATATATATACCAGAGAAATAATACTAGATGTATTGTGACAAATACCACAGAAACACTGTTAAATACCACAAAAAGACCACTAACATCTAAACATCTAATAAACAGTTCCAGCATTCTCCAATAACATATAATATGTGCAGGTGTGCAGTGTTCTACACATGATGCAGATGCTACATCGATGGTGGACACACACACACACACACACACACACACACTTCATCTTCTTCTACTGCCCGGAACATTCCAGCTGAGAACACCGCTCACGCAGAAGAATGTTCTGGAAGCTTTCATGTAACGCAGCGTTTAGCATCGCGCTTCTGTCGCGCTTCAGCGTCTCAAAAATGCACAAAAGCACGAGCAAGACGCCGCCTCCGGCACGCCACGGGCGCCGCAGCAGCCTGCGCCGAGACCAGCCGCTGCGCCGGGAACCTGCGGCGCGCCCGAGCTCTTCACTCTCCGCCCAAGCTCATCATCAGAATGGGTTTTAGCAGCGTGGGGCGCCAAGTCATAAAGAAACGCCTCGCTCTCGGCTGACGACTCTGCAGAGAGAGCAGAATTACGGGACACTCAGACCCACAGGACGCTTCTCTCTTAGACAGCCTCCACTTCCTCCTCCACTCATCCCTCTCATCCCTCTATCATTACTGCTCACTAACAGCTGGCAAAATAGCAGGCCTGAGACACACCGTCATTCACCATCATTCCCCCGAGAAATACCATCATTCTACATCACCAAACACCATCCCTTACTTCTAAACGCCACCAAACATCATCCCTTACTTTCAAACATCCAGCAAACACCACCACTTACTTCTAAACACCACCAAACACCATTAAACCAACTTACAAACACCATTAAACACCGTCCCTCTCTTCTAAACACCTCCATTATCTACCAAACACCACCAATAACTTCCAAATACCATTCCTGTCTTCCAAACATCAGCAAGCACCATCCTTCTCTCCCAAACATCCAGCAAACTTCATCCCTCTCTTCTAAACATCAATTAAACAATGTTCCTCTCTTCCAAACACCATAAAACACAATCCGTCACCTATAAACCATAAAACACAATTGCTTTATTCCATACATCAAACAAACACAATCCCTCTCTTTTAGACACCACCACTATCTACCATCTGTCTTTTCCAAATATTAACCAAACACCATCTCTCTCTTCCAAACAACAGAATGATCGTTTAAACACCACCCCCCACTTCCAAACACCATCATTCTGCACAAAACACCATCATTCTCCACCAAACACCATTATTCTCCACCAAACACCATTATTCTCTACTGAACACGTATTATTTTACAACACACCCATTCTCTTACAAACACCACCCGTCTTTACAGCACAGTCAAGACCACCAACCATCCCCCAAAGACCACCATGCTAACCACCATCTATCTATCTATCTATCTATCTATCTATCTATCTATCTATCTATCTATCTATCTATCTATCTATCCATCCATCCATCCATCATCTCAACTAACACACTCAAACACCATCACTCTCCAACAAAACACCATCCTATCCCACAAAGACCACCATGTGCAACCAACACAATCATACAACAATATTACATCATCATTCTCCAAAAAAACATCAGTCTCAATCACAAAAAAAACATCCTATCTCAGAAAACACCATCAAAATCAACAACAATCCCTCAAAGACACATCCACCAAACCCCATCCCTCTCTTCTAACCATCCACCAAATACCATCAAAATCAACAACAATCCCTCAAACACCACCATTCTCAACCAACAAAATCGTTTTCTAAAAAAGGCCACTACTATCCACCAATGAACACCATCATTCCAGCAAAGATCACTCCACATCAACAAACACCACTCTAGTCCAACAAACACCATTAAATACCAGGGTGTTGAGGAGGTGTTTGACCTGTTGGAGTGCTCTGGTGACTGGTTACAGAGTCTTTGTGCTTTGTTTCGGGGGTGTTGGAGGTGTTGATGGTGGTGTAGCTGGTGATGTTGATGGTGGTGTAGCTGGTGGTGTAGCTGGTGGTGTTGATGGTGGTGTAGCTGATGGTGTTGATGGTGGTCTAGCTGGTGGTGTAGCTGGTGGTGTTGATGGTGGTGGAGGTTTTTGGAGGATGGCTGAAACGGTAGCTGACAGCAGCTCGGATGTAAGCAGGCCCTGGAGAGCGCTGTACAGCACTCGAGATGAAACGCTGTGGAGAGCGACACCCTCACAAACACTCTTCTTCTCTTCCTTTCTTTCATTTCCTTCACAGACGCAGACCGCCCGCCCCTCCGCCACCCCCCCCGCCCCCCGCACGCCTGGAGACAATGGCTAATTGGCGAGGGTCCGGCGGGGATTAGCCGCCGCTCTCTCTGAACGCTCCATCAGCCGGTCAGCTCGGCTTTGAAGTGAAGAGGCTGCTGCTAATCTCTCCACCTTTCAGCAGGAACATCAATGGGCTGGGTGGAGCCGCCCGGCACCAGGCTAGCCGGACTAGCGCTCGGGCTAACCCCCCTCACACCCTGCCCGTGGGTGGTACACTCACCGCGTGTGGCTGCCACCTCCACTGGGAAAATACAGAGTGTGTGTGTGTGTGTTCCGCTTTGTTAACACACTGTCGGAAATAATTAAAATTATGTAAAAAATAATAAAGTAATGTAGGGTTTTTTTTATTATTCTATATAAAATGTTCTGCATTGTAGTTAATTACTTTAATTTCTTGTCTCTTAATAAAGTGTTTGAGAGCATTAAAGTTGTAAAGTAGTGAAGAGGTAGAGTTACAGGTATACAGTGAATAGTAAATATTTGCGTAATGTTTTAATCCAGATTACAGTAAGAACTGCTGAAATAAGTAAAAAAAAAAAAACTTTAAGAAAAAATGAAAGTCAGTCAATCCAAAAAGAAGAACTGCAAAACCTTTGAAAGTTTGATCCTCAAGTGCAGTCGTAGCAAACTAAAACATCCAAAATCATTATAATGGTGAAACTGGCACTCATCAGGACCGTCTAAGAAACCACAAGTTAACAGCTCCCCAGATAAGAGTATGTAAAGTTTTACATTATTATATGAATAAAATGTTCTGCATTGTAGATTTACCTGAAGAATTACTTGAATTTCTTGTCTCTTAATAAAGTGTTTGAGAGCATTAGTTGTAAAGTAAAGTAGTGAAGAGGTAGAGTTACAGGTATACAGTGAAAAGCTCTATTTGCGTAATGCTTTAATCCATATTACTACTCAAACTACTCAAATTTTGAACTTTGAAAGTTTGATCCTCAAGTGCAGTCACAGAAAAAAAAACAAAAAAACATCAAAAACCATTCTAATGGTGAAACTGGCACTCATCAGGACCACCCCAGGAAAGGAAGAGCAAGAGATTTCTCTGTTGTACTCAATGCGAGAATATTTACACATTATTAGTTTGATCATTTTGCTGTTATACAAAGTACACTGTATGTTACATACGCAATTTATTGTGTACAGTATATATTTAGTGTATTAGCGTATGCAATAGACAACAAATGGAACAAACAATAAAGTTAACATTTACTTTTTTTATTTTCTTAAATTTAAAAGCTTTTTTTTTCTTATTTATCTGTAAGAAAATACTAGTTGACTCACATATAAAGTCCATCTACACGCTATATTAGGTAAGGGCGATATATATACATATAACACACACACATATATATATATATATATATATATATATATATGTGTGTGTTTATAGAAACCTAAATACATCTCTGCCCTGAGATTCCACAGAGATACCTGCAGCTATACAAGTGTGTGTGTGTGTGTGTGTGTTTGACATTTAGTAAAAAGGGAAGAAGGGAAGATGTGGAGGGAGGAAGACGAGTGAAGCCCCCCCGGATACAGAATCCTAAATTTAGGGCGGAGTGACGGATCAGGAGAGTGGAGAGAAATCACCGCCTCCAACCTCAGAACTCCGCCCCCGGGAAAGGTCACCAGTCACTTCCATTACCACACACTGCAGCACATCCCTCACAGCTACACACACACACACACACACACACACACACTCAAATACACACACACTCACTTGTTTTTGCAAAAATCTTTATGGAAAAAAAAAAATCCACAACGTCAGAAACAGGACGTCACATCCATCTGCACCCACTATCTATCAACGTCCCTCACAAGATAACACCTCACAACTTATACAGGCCGTTTATGCTTTGAGGTAACACTGAGGTATCTATATTTATACGATGCATTGTATAACATTTAGGGTAATTATGGTAATTCATATACTCATTTAGTACAGTATAGAATACTGTAGTTTAGTGTAGTATGGTATAGTATAGCAGATTGTAGTGTAGCATAGTATAGTGTGGTGTGGTATGATATAGTATTGCATAGCATAATACAGTATAGCACACTCATTTAGCACAGTATAAAATATAGGAGTGTAGTGTAGTATGGTATAGTCTAGTGTAGCATAGTAAAGTGTAGTGTGGTATGATATAGTATTGTATAGCATAATACAGTATAATGCAGTATAGCACACTCATTTAGTACAGTATAGAATAGTATAGTGTAGTGTAGCATGGTATAGTCTAGTGTAGCATAGTATAGTGTAGTGTGGTATGGTATAGTCTAGTGTAGTATATTATAGTGTAGTGTGGTATGGTATAGTATTGTATGGCATAATACAGTATAGCACAGTATAGCATACTTATTTAGTACAGTATAGAATAGTATAGTGTAGTGTAGTATGGTATAGTCTAGTGTAGCATAGTATAGTGTAGTGCGGTATGGTATAGTATTGTATAGCATAATACAGTATAGTGCAGTATAGCACACTCATTTAGTACAGTATAGAATAGTATAGTGTAGTGTAGTATGGTATAGTCTAGTGTAGTATATTATAGTGTAGTGTGGTATGGTATAGTATTGTATAGCATAATACAGTATAGTGCAGTATAGCACACTCATTTAGTACAGTATAGAATAGTATAGTGTAGTGTAGCATGGTATAGTCTAGTGTAGCATAGTATAGTGTAGTGTGGTATGGTATAGTATTGTATAGCATAATACAGTATAGTGCAGTATAGCACACTCATTTAGTACAGTATAGAATAGTATAGTGTAGTACAGTATGGTATAGCAGATTATACTGTAACGTTGCATGGTATATTGGTATAGTAGTGTGGTGGGGTATGGTATATAATTGTATAGCGTAATACAGTATAGTGCAGTATAGCACATCAAAATGTAGTATAAGCGTAGTATAGTATAAAATAGCATATGGTACAGTATAGCATAGCATGCCATTGCAACATTTAGGATCATTACGGTCATTTATATAGTCATTTAGTACAGTATAGGACATTGTAGTGAAGTGTAGTATGGTATAGTATAGCAGAGTACAGTGAAACACTGTATGGTGTAGTGGTATAGTGTACTGTGGTATGGTATAGTATTGTATAGCATAATACAGTATAGTGCAATATAGCACACCATAATTTAGTATAAGCATAGTATAGTATAGCATAGAACTGTATACTATACAACAGCATGCTTTTGCAACTTTGGGATAATTATGGTAATCTATATACTGATTTAGTACAGTACAGAGTAGTGTAGTACAGTATAGCATAGCATAGCATGGTATAATGTTCTTTAGTATAGTACAGTTTAGTAGAGCAGAGTATAGTGTAATATTGCATGGTATGCTATAGTAATGTGTAGCATAAAACAGTAATATTGTATGACATAGTGTAGTATACTACAGAACAGTGTAAGCATAGAACAGTAGAGTATAAAGCATGTCAAAGTACATTATAGTTGAGTATATTACATTGCAGTATAGTATGTTGAGAAAAACAATATTGTATATAGTATGTATAGTATATTACAGCATAAAGTAATGTGGCATGCTATGGTACAATGTAGTGTAGTATGGTAAAGTATGTTATAGTACTGTATAGCATAATATAGTATAGTACAGTATAGTACCCCACAATATAGTTAAAGCTTAGGGTAGTATAGCTTAGTATTGTATACTACAGAGCAGTATAAATATATAAAATGTAGCATGGTGTATGATATAGTATAGTATAACATAGTTTAGTATAATATATTACAGTAAGGTATGTATTGTATACCGCATTATATACAGTATATACATAATAGCGTAAAGTAGTGTGGCATGCTATGGTAAAGTATAGTGTAGCGTAGTGTGGTACAGTAGGTTATGGTATAGTAAAGCGCAGTATAGCACAGAATAATTTAGTGCAGTATGGTATGATATAGTATAGCGTAATATAGTATAGTACAGTATAGTACACCATAGTATAGTAAAGCTTAGTGTTGTATAGTACAGGACAATATAAGCATATAGAATATAGCACAGTGTACGTTATAGTATAGTATATCATGATATGGCAAAGTATAGTATGGTATGTATAGTATATCACATTATATAAAGTATGTATGTTATATTATAGTATGAAATAGTACACTATAATACAGTATATGTTTATTGTAGTATAGCTTAGTATTGTATAGTACAGGACAATATAAGCATATAAAATATAGCACAGTGTACGTTATAGTATAGTATATCATGATATGGCAAAGTATAGTATGGTAAGTATAGTATATAACATTATATAAAGTATGTATGTTATATTATAGTATGGTATAGTACACTATAATACAGTATAAGTTTATTGTAGTAAAGCTTAGTATTGTATAGTACAGGACAATATAAGCATATAGGATATAGGAAAGTGTACGTTATAGTATAGTATAGCATGATATCGCAAAGTATAGTATGTATGTATGATATATTATAGTATGGAATAGTACACCATAATATAGTATAAGTTTAGGGTAGTATAGCTTAGTATTGTATAGTACAGGACAATGTAAGCATATACAATGTAGCACAGTGTAATGTATAGTAAATTATAGTATATGTAGTATGGATAGTATATTATAGTATAGTAGTAGTGTGGCATGCTATACTACAGTATAGTATAGTATTGTATAGTTCAGAATTGTGTTCTGAAGGTTAGACGTATTTGTCTTTTGCTGTAATACTGTCAGGACATTTCAGTCCTGAGAAGGTAGGAAACACGCACACACATACACACACACACACCTCCGAAGGGACCGCGCTGCTCCATAAAAAAATAAAAGGCCGTTCTGTTTTGCCAGCATCTGTCTTGCTGCTACACGGCGGCGCCCCCATATATTTATAACCCTAATGTATAAAACAGGAGCTCTGCGGCGGCACACGCCTGGAAACAACACGCTCGCGCTCAGCGCTAACATGCGCTATTCGCTAACATGAGCTATTCGCTAACATCAGCTCTTCCAGCCGTATACGCCTGGAGTTAGCATAGCAGCGCACGGCTACAGGGCAAGTCCAACACACGCCTAAAATTCTCTTTATAAATCAACGTTTAAAATCAACACTTTCAGAGTGGAGTTGGGTAAAATTATGATTTAGCGAAGAAAAATATATACCTATTTTTTAGCGATGGCTGAAACAGATATTAAACAAAATAAGACATTTTCCCAATCTCTAAATGTCTTAATGCTAACTTTTTGATAAACAAACAGATGCTAAGTCAGGGTCAGATTTAGCTCAGCTAACATTACTATCCTAGTCCTGTACAGCTCATATATTTTAGTTGTAGAAACCTGAGTAAACGGATACCGAATGTAATGAGTGATAACAAACAGTGTATTTCAGTTAATTTATGCAAGTAGAGGGTAAAAATGAACTTAAACACATTTTTCGTCCGTTGATTTCTTGCTGGCTCTCTTCTGTACACTCGCACTGTAGCAATAAAACAGCGCTCTGATACAGCGGCTCTACTACCACTGTTAAAAACACTAACATTAGAGAAAACACGGCAAATTTGACTTTGAATTTTTATATTTTTATGTTTTATATACCATATTTTTCGTACTATATGGCGCACAGAATTATAAGGCTGTAAATAAGGATGCCTACATTGAAGTGAGCAAAGGTGTCGCCCTGTTTCCCTTCTAATCTTTTTCTTAATCTAAACTGTAATTCTCAAAAAATATATTTATTGTTCTCTCCTAAATATATATATATATGTATATATTTGGGTGAGTAAAGCGCTTAGATTTCCAATATTTACGTACTTCAGCGGAGTGGCTTTACTCCTTCTTAAAATCCTTTTTTTTCCCATTTTGGGAAAATTTAAGGATTTTAAGTGCGCTTTACAATAATAAAAAAAAAATACAGTACATTCTTAGTTGCCGTATACAGCTCTGGAAAAATGAAAGTGACCTCTTCATTTTCTGAATCAGTTTTTTCTGATTTTGCTATTTATAGGTTTATGTTTGAGTCATTTAGAGAATTTATTTGCAGAAAATGAGAAATGGCTGAAATAACAAAACAAAAAAATGCATAGATGCAGAGATTTCAGACCTCAAATAATGCAAAGAAAAAACAAGTTTATATGCATAAAGTTTTAAGAGTTCAGAAATCAATCGCACATCATGTTCTCCTCCACCAGTCTTACACACTGCTTTTGGATAACTTTATGCTGCTTTACTCCTGGTGCGAAAATTATATAAGCAGTTCAGCTTAGTGGTTTGATGGCTTGTGATCATCCATCTTCCTCTTGATTATATATATCCAGAGGTTTTCAATTTGGTAAAATCAAATAAACCAATGTTTTTTTTTTTTTTAAAGTGGTCTCTTTATTTTGTCCAACTGCTACATCTACACTGAAGCTAAAGAAGCTAGCAGTGCGCACTGTAGGAGAAACGGACTTGGCTTTTAGCTTAGCAGCATAACAATGCATTATCTGAAGCGAAGCCACTCACAATAGAGGCCTTTGGCTGAAACAGTCGATAACACTGACGCAGAAATAGAAAAATATCACCCACATTAATGCTAGCGGCTAAAGCAAGCGGATCGATGTCACGGAGCGGCTTTAAAAGCAAACAGGCACGGCTCTTTCCCGCTAAATGTTTCCCTGCCTGGCGCTTGTCTATCTGCATTACACCTTAATACCCAAACCCCCTTCATCCCGCCCCCCCGCCTGCCCCCCGCGCCCGCACCGAAGAGCCCGGAGATGTTAGCTTCCCGCTGCAAGCTTTGTCATATCTGGCAGGGCTGTGATCTGCCCTGACTCTTAGATTACAAATAGCTGGCTGATTTCTCCGCGCCCTCTTATCACGCCTGCCAAGCCGGCCTCCCGCCTTATCTCCCCGCCGCCAGCGATAAACCACGGCTCGCAGATACCGACCACGACTCCTCGCCAGCTAATTCCAAAGCTACATCTGAGACAGATTACAGATTAGCCGCTAGGCTAGAAAAGCGGAAAAGAAAACGAGTAAATAAATATACATTGGGTTTGTGAAGGAGAGAGGGGGGATGAGAAGGAAGGCGATAGAGCTCTATACACCTGCTATAACACTCTTATTACACTTATAACATACACATTTATTATATATAGACATATAAGGTAAACGGAGCGGGAAAAAAATGAACTTAAACCTGCAGTTTTTCAGCTAAGCTATCCCTGCAGTGCATCCCAATTTATGCCAAATATTTAATGCATCCCTATTTAAGTATGCAATTTTTTTACAATTAAAAAAAAAAGAAAGGAAATAAATATATACATTGTGTTTGTGAAGGAAAGAGGGATGAGAAAAAATATCCTCCACAGAAGGCAATAGAGCTCTATACACCTGCTATAACACACTTATTACACTTATAACATACACATTTATTATATATAGATATGTACGGTAAATGGAGCGAAAGAAAATGAACTTAAACCTGCAGTTTATCAGCTGAGCTATCCCTACTGGCTCTATCCTTATATTTAGTGCATCCCGATTTAAGCCAAATATTCAATGCATCTCTATTTAATCCAAATTTCAATGCATCTCTATTTAAGCCAAATTTCAATGCATCTCTATTTAATCCAAATTTCAATGCATCTCTATTTAAGCCAAATTTTCAATGCATCCCTATTTTAGCCAAATATAGAATTATCCTCGATAGAGTTCTATACACCTGCTATAACACACTTATTATACTTATAATATACACTTATGGTGCAGTTATGAGAAAAACTGAGCATAAAAATGAACTTAAACCTGCAGTTTGTCAGCTGAGCTATCCCTGCTGGCTCTATCCTTATATTCAATGTGTCCCTATTTAAGCCAAATATTTAATGCATCTCTATTAAAGTATGCAAGATTTTAATGTTAGGCTACAATAGAAGAAAAATAGTAAATAAATATACATTGGGATGAGAAGAAATAGCCATAGACCTCTATACACCTGCTATAACACTCTTTTATACACATTAATTATATACAGCTCTGGAAAAAATAAAGAGAGCACTTCAGTTTCTGAATCAGTTTCTCTGATTTTGCTATTTGCAGGTTTATGTTTGAGTAAAATGAACATTGTTGTTTTATTCTATAAACTACAGTCAACATTTCTCCCAAATTACAAATAAAAATATTGTTATTTAGAGCATTTATTTTTCTTTATTATAATCAAGCGACACTAAATAAACAGATCGTAAAAATGAACTTAAACCTGCAGTTTATCGGCTTATCCTGCTAAATCTATTAATGCATTATATTTCATTGTATCCTACATACACAACACATATACACCCAATATATATTTCTTTAAATATATATATATATATATATATATATATATATATATATATATATATATATATATATATATATATATATAGCTATAGATTATATACACTATATTACCTCCTATATGATAACATGTGTTCGAACATACCAAGTTTTATATATATCACTCTGTATTATATATAAACAAATTATATACACACCTAGTGTTACACATATATAGTTATACATAGTAATATACTATAAAATGTTAATGTTACTATAGAAATGTTAAAATACTAAATTTTAGAACATGATACAAAACTATAATCAGTACATTGGGATGTTCATAATCTAATGTTATATGTGTGCAATATATAACTACTGCATAATCATTTCTGTAATCCTGTAATATCATAACTGAAATAATGATGACACTTCATTCATATTAGGTGTATGGTAATAGCAAATTGTGAATTTTCACATTGTAGGACTAATAAGTAATTATCTTATATTATAGTAACATAATGTACTATATACAGTTCTATACATATATAGTAATTATATGCACTATATTACATAATAAACGTTAGAATACGCATCTATCTAATACTCAATTATCAGTTATACATGTACAATATTACTGTATAATAACCCCTGTACTCTAATATTAAATATTACATAATAATTTCACCCTCTTTTAAGTGGATTTTTTTTTATAAACCTACTATAAATGTCAATGTGATAATCCTGATGTTATGTTATAGAGCAATACTGATGAATGCTGAATAAATGTGTGGTGGAAATGAGTGAATATATAGGAGAATGTATAGGAAAACATTGCACACCTGCTATAACAAAGCTTTTAAAACACTAAGTAGACAATATATAACAAATATATAAAAGAATAATACATAGAGCCACTATAACAAACATACTGTGACATGTTATAACATGTGATGTACTACAAAATACAGACTGATAGTGCTTTAATACAGCAGAGCGTATTTTGTGGTACTGTTATTAATGTTATTAAAGAAATATAAAACCGTAATAGATAACGACAGCAGGAAATGGGCGGGGCTAAAACTGTAAACAGCAGGTTACTGTTGCCACAACTGTGCAACACGCAAACACTCACACACAATAACAACAACAACCTGGTTAGATTATCAGTGACCACAGGACTTTTTACTAATTTTACTGCATATACACGTCTAACTGCACTACTGTCATTAATAACCATAAACTAGTATCGTTTTATTATGTAATAAATACAGGGCCAAAATCTCAGGTGAATGTCACGTGTAGCATGTGTACAAAATATAACTGATTACTAATTAGAAAAAAAAAAGATGATCAATGCATTAAATAATATTGTATACACCTAAACAAAATGAAATAATTAAGTTTTTAACAGATTTGATGAAAAGAAAGAGAAATATATAAAAGTTTTCCAAAATAACTCTTGATTAGCTTTCTATCAAAGAGTCAGCTAATGTCACAGGTCAACACATACACCAACACATACACCAATTTATATACTAATCTATGAGCCAATCCATACACCAATATATACACAAAAATATTCACCAATGCACACGCCAATATATACCCTAATATATCCGCAAACATATCCCTATATGAACTCTACATAAATATTTTCAACAATATATATGCCAATTATATAACACACCAATATATACAACATATATACAAATGTACACACCAATCCATATAACAATATATCCACAAACATATCCACCGGACCCTATATGAAGACTTACACCAATATATACACCAACATATATACAAATATGTACACTAATCTATATACCAATAATATATTCACAAACATATCCACTGAAGTCTATATAAATACTTACACCAATATATACACCAACAGATATACAAATATACACACCAATCCATTTACCAATACTTCCAAAAAACATATGCACTAAAACCTCTATGTAATACCTACACCAATATCTATATCCCCATATATACAAATATATACACCAATATATACACAAATATATACACCAATCAATTTATCAATATATCCACAAACATATTCACCAATGCACACACCAATATACACAATAATATAGCATCAAACATATCCACTGAACTCTATATGAATACTTACAATATGTATATACTGATTATATACACACCAATACATACATCAGTATATACACAAATATATACACCAACATATATACAATATATACCAAAGCATATATAGCCATACACACTAATTTAGCCACAAATATAGCCACTGATGTCTGTATAATACTTACATACAAAATTATATATACATATCAATCTAGATACACACCAATATATACATCAATATATATATATATATATATATATATATATATATATATATATATATATATATATATATATATATATAACACAAGTGCGAACACGCGCCACCCACTGCTTCCTGTGCGGGCGCTGGTGTTCAGAGCTGAGCTGATGTAACATCAGGCTTTATGACAAACCATATAAACCCCACGCCACGGCGTGCCACACCATGCCAAAAATAACGGCACTCTGGGGGGATGGGGGGTGTAGCGGGCACACAGCGTTCCAAATAAGCCGGCGTGACGCAACTCTGGCAACAAGCGTCCACCAAATATCGATTACACACAGCACACCTGCGAGAGGGGTGACGCAACACCCGGAGGCATGCGGTCCCCACACCGCAGGTGAAGAGTTAAGGGGACAGACGATCCCCAGATTCATCAAAATGACAGAAAAGTGTGTGTGCAACAATTTCCACTCTTTTTTTTTTAAACTAAAATAACATTAATTTCTAGTGTAAAATGTCTAATATATGTTATTGCCTGCTATTTGGGGAACACACAACAAACCCTCCCTGCCAAAAAAAATATAAATAAATAAAACATTGTTTTTAGCACAAATATTTTTTATATATTTCTTTTTTTTCTCGCAAATTTAAACAATAAACGTGCACGCCAGCCTGGAAATAAAACATCCTGCGCATGGAAAAAATAGATTCTTCAATTCATCAACAGGACATGATCTACACAATAAAAAAATTAAAAATAAATAAACTCAAATGTGGATCAAATTCAATAAAAATGTAAAAATAGAGACAAAATAAAAATCAAACATTTTTTTTAGCTCTATTCTGTGCAATGGCGTGGTCTCAGGTCAGACAGGCTGGCAGCTTAGGGCGAAGGTGCAGCTCACAATAACAGCACTGGGGTTTAACCTTGAACACATACACACATATATATATATTTACACACATATACGCATGCATACATACATACATATATATAAATATAACTAAATTTATAACTACATATAGATATACTACATCCAAAGCGATTAAAATACAAGTCTACCTCATTTAAAAATGTGTTTAAAGCAAAAATATATATAAATTGCAACAAAAACCCAATTTTAACACTGATAAATCCAAATTTCTCAACATTAAACACCGATTCTGATGCCAGATCAAGTTCAGGTGGGAATAAAAAGCTGGCAGACGCAGGCTGGCATACGCAGCTCTCTCAGCACCAACAATAGAACCGGGTCGAGTCTGTAATGAGATGAGAACTGAAAGCTGAGCCGGTTTGGTCGGGTTAGCCCGGAGCTGCAGCCGCCTGCCTGCCTGCCCGTCCACACAATACAGCAGTACAGCAGCAGGACACTGAGCGAGGGAGAGCAGGGGGAAGAAGAAGAAGAAGGGACAAAGAGAAGAAGGGAAGAAGGGAGGAGGGAGGGAGTAAAGGAGGGGTATGGCTACTCGCTTTGTGTGCACTCGTCTTTTTCTGCACGTTTCCATGTGTTTTAGCGCTGCGTAGAGCTGTGCACGATATTGGTGAAAAATATATAATATATGTTCAATATAATATATATATGCAATATATATTCCATTGTTCCTGCAATGGAATATATATTTATAGAAGAATATTGTATTGTGTTATACTACTGTAGATGCAAAGTGCTATAAAAATATATATGTATATATTTATATATGAGTGTGTGTGCTTAAATGTTTTGTATAACTCAACATATGAAAAAAATATGTACATATATTATTACTATATATTATTTTTTATTTTTATGTTTAATAGTTCTGAAAATATAATATAGGCTAGTTATGTATTTTGGAGATCCAAAATACACAACACATGATATAAAGATTTAAATTTTTTGAAACACGATACAAATAACAAAAATGTAGAATTTAGTATTTCTACATTTTAGTGACGTAATAATATATGTAAACTGTCACATTTTCACTTGATATAGATTGGGCTTTACAAATTCTTTGAAAAAATATACATTTTTACTTATTTTTTTCCATTGCTCTAAAAACATACTTTTTAACAAGTTTTTTTTACGATGAATATTTTAAAATGTACTGCATTTCTAATTCCACTGACATAATACATATATTATGTAATGCATTAAAATGTTTTAAAGCGCTAAATTTTTTTAGCACATTTTTTGTTCATCCGCAAAATTAATCACAATTCAAACTGTAATACAATTTTTGTTGAAAAAAGTAATTGAAAATATTTTATATTTTTTATGTATCATGACAGAAGGTAGCATGATGTAGCATGACATCAATTATAATCGAATGTGACTTATGTAACACTGCACATCCTGTGAAGTGATTGATGTATTGGGTAAGCTGACATTGCGATGATGACGTAACGATAAATTGCGCCGCCCCTTTGTATATGTGTGTATATGTTTTTGTGTGTTTTTTTGCTTGTTTGCACTTATGCAATCCTAAAATGCATGCATGTAAAAGGACAATAAAGGCAAATACAGCAATACACAGCAACAACTTTATGTATCTATCTAAAAATACAAAATATACATGGTTTAAAGCAACAGTCTGTAAGTTCAGCTGCTGGTTTTAAATTGGGGATTTGGAGACCTCTCTGGTAAGAAGGTGTAACTGCACAGAGCATGTGAAAGAAGAGTACTTTTAATGTACTCTTCTTGTGTGTGTAGTTTTGAAAATATGTCTAGTGTCACAAAATATATAACATATGATATAAAAATGTCTAAACTGTACAGTGTGTGGAATTTAGTACTTCTACAATTTTAGTGACATAATAAGTAAAATGTCACATTTTCACCTGATAAACATTGGGCTTTACTAATTCTTTGAAAATATATAATTCCTATTTTTTTAATTGCTCTAAAATGTCAAATGTACTTATTTTTTAACTATAAATATTTCACTATAAATGTAAATAGATAAACATTACAAATGCTGTATTTCTTTTGTTTTGTTGTTTGTTTTGATGTTTATTTTGAGAAATGACTCAAAAATGAGCTCAAATCTCATTTTTAAGAAATCCAGAAACCTAATGTTACCATACGACTCACTGTTTCCTTTTGTTTCCTTGTTTTTTTGTGCTTTTATAATAGATTAGAATGGGTTATATTAGACCTTGCATAGATGGCCAAGCCATCAAACCATGCCATGCCATTAATAGCTACTTGAATTGTAATTTAATTTAATTAATATTTAATTTTTAGTTAATTTTGTCCCCTCCCAACTCTCTAGGAACACTACTAGTATTAGCTATCCTACTGTTTTCTATGTAACAAAATACAATAATAATCTAAAGGATTGCTTATACAACAATACTACTATTTTCTACAATTGTAAAAAGTAAAATTTACGAATTCTATGAACACAATTCTATTGCATTCTACAAAAACAATAACATCTAAGGGACTGATGGTTCAAAACGCATGCACGAGCTTACCCCTAGCTATGTGCAGAACCGTCCACCTCCATCAGGAGCAAAACCCAGCAGGAAAAACGCAGATTTTTGCGATGCACGTCGATTAAATCCAAAGGGGGGTAAAAATGCATGAATAATTTCTGAAAATTTTCGCTGTTTTTAGTTCAAAATTGGGCGATCGCTCCGCGCGCGCGACACGAACGCAGACAATCAGAGCTATTCCTTATGTCCAGGATCTCTCCGAGTGTGTGTATCAGCGTGTATCCGTGTGTGTGTGTGTATTAGTGTGTATGAGTGTGAGTGTGTGTGTGTGTGTAAGTGTGTATATGTGAGTGTGTATTAGTAGCAGCAGCAGCAGCAGGAGGAGGTAATAATAATAGTGAAAAATCCGAGCAGCGCGTTCAGGCTCGAGCCGCAGCTCCGCTTCCGTCCCGCGCGCTCCTCTTGCTCGCTCCCGACCGTCCGCCGCGCGCCATGCTGATCAAACAATCCCGCCGAGCTCGTGCAGTAAAAACCCCGCGCGCTGAGATCCGCCCGCTGCACCTCCAGTCCCGGAGCTCACTGAGCTCGCGCACGGCACGCGGTGCGCTTTCACCCTTTTGATGTTTCGTTCCGCACCCGTATTCGGGCGCAGGCTCCGCCCGCGCTGCGCCCTGATTGGACGAGGCAGCGCTAAACAGAAAAACGCTAGATCGCTACAGAGCGAGAAGCCACGCCCTCCTAGGCTCTGATTGGCTGTGTTTTTCTTGTGTTTTTTTATTTTTGAGTAAAAAATAAAATAATAATAATATAAAATAATATATATGTATATATAAAAATATATAATTTTGAATTGCTCACATTTTACATAAATGTATCTTATATATCATAATAATGATTATGATAATAATAATCCAAAATTTCCCCTCGGGGATCAATAAAGTATCTATCTATCTATCTATCTATCTATCTATCTATCTATCTATCTATCTATCTATCTATCTATCTATCTATCTATCTATCTATCTATCTAATATAAATCATCGCTGTCCAACAAAAAAAAAACATGAATTTTAGTTTTCTAAAGTTGATATTTTGGAGATAAACATATTGGTTCTCATTGGACAGTGACGCTATGTTTGATATAAAGGGATTAAAATAACCAAATCAAATATTAAGACGTACCACTTATTTTATTTTGAAAAAATATACAGCACCAAATTTTGGACACACCTTCTTATATACTATTTTTATTTTTTTTCCTACATAGTAAATTAATAGTGAAGTGATCTATCAGACTATGAAGGAACACATAAGGAATCATGTAGTAACTTAAAAACAGTGTTAAACAAACCAAAATACTCTGTGAAGAAACATTTAGATGCTCTTATCTGGGAGCCGTTAACTTTGATGAACTTATGCTGGGGCGGTCCTGATGAGAGCCAGTTTCATCATGACATTATTGATGATCTTTCAAAGATCATCCAGACTTTTGACTGGTACTGTATATGTTATATTTTATATATAAAAGTACAGCCAGAGCAACTGTGGACAGGTCTAGAATACATTCGACAGAATACTGACTAGAATCTATGTGGTTTGAAGCAACAGTCTGTTTTTTTTTTCTCTCAAATGCTGTCTAGAATACTAGCTAACATCTAGAATCTGCTAACATAAAATGTAGTTTATTCTTAAATGCTGCCTTCAAGTCATGTCAGAACTATCATAGTTACGAGACAAATGCACGTCAGTATGCACCAATAACTCATATTTAACAGTGGGAAACTTGGGTTTTTCAATAAAAGTTTTTTTTTTTTGTTTGGTTTGTTTGCAGTAATTAATTCATTAAATAAAGTAAATACATTTTATCTTTATTGGAAACAGAAACCTTTTCTGGCCAAATAAAAGTCTCTACCTGGATTTAAGTAAGTAAATGATGTGGGGTTGGTTGATGCTGCAGTTGTTCTGCAGGTTTAGGTTCAGCAACAGTATGTGCTGAAAGAATGAGGTCAGCTGACTCTACCTGAATAAACTGAATATAGACCAGGTTATTCCATCAATGGATTTATATTTCTTCCCTGATGACACGAGCATATTCCAAAATAAGACAATGTCAGGATTCATGGTGCTGGAATTGTGAAAGAGTGATTCACCATTTTCACACATGGATTGAGAGAGAGAGTTCACCACAGAGTCCAGGCCTTAACCTCATTGAGAATCTTTGGGATGTGCTGGATGGAGAAGAGCTGCTTTGTGCAGTGGTCAGACTCTACCATCATCAATGCTGCTGCAAGATCTTGGTGAAAAATGAATAAATGAATGCAGCACTGGACTGAAATAAATCTTGTGGCGTTGCAGAAGCTTATTGAAACAATGCCACAGTGAATGCACGCCCTTATGATTTCTTTAAACAGTGTAGAACAGTGTTAAAGGTCCACGCCCACCAGAGTCAAGCTTGCTACAACATTAGCATTAGCGTCAGTACAGCAGTGCTGGTGGTGGTGAATCTACAGGGGGTTGAAATTAGCACCCTGTTGGATTGTGGGTCTTCGCTGGGGAACGTTATCGCATTCTTTTCAAATTACAGGCCTGCTTTTTACAAATCGATAAACAGAGATGTATTTTGTTTTCCTTTGCGCAACAAGTAGCCATTTAGCGGCGCGCTGAGCGGATAGCACGCGACGTCAGCTCCGCCGCTCCGCCGCTCGCTGCTTTTGTGTCTGGAATGTGAAGCTTGTAATTATTTAGCAGCTGACTGTGATTATAGGTCATCACCGAGCCTACAGACTTCCTATTAAAACATCAGGTTTCCAGAAAAAAAAGAAGAGAAAAACATGCATAGCAATGGGGAACGAGTGTACATACACACACACACACACACACACACACATGCAAACACACACTCCTGTGGGGAACCCTCAGGGCCTTCTAGCCCGAATGATCTCAGGCAATTAAAAAAAATCATCCCTATAATTGTAGTAGATGTTACTCAGTAGAGTAAAGCTGGTATTTAAATGAAGCAGCACTTTTATCAGAAAATCGTCCAATCAGAATTGTTCTCTCAGTGGTGTCCAGGTAAACTAAGCAAAACTAGCTTTCTTATTGGTGAGGACTTCACTGGTAGAACTACAAATAAAGCTACATTTATAAATAATAATAAAGCTAAAACTAAAGCTAACAATAAAGCTAAAACTAAAATTCAAACTAAATAAGGCTTAAACTGGAGCTAAAAATAAATCTTAAACTAGCACTAGCAATAAAGCTAAAACTAGAGCTAACAATAAAGCTAAAACTAAAGCTAGCAATACGGCTAAGACTAGAGCCTGCAATAAAGCCAAAACTAGAGCTAACAATAAAGCTTAAACTAGCACTAGCAAAAAATTAACAATAGCTAAAAATAAACAATAAAAAGAGAGAACAATAAAGATAAAATAGAGCTAACAATAAATCTAATCTAAATCTAAAAATAAATCTAGAGCTAACAGTTTAGCTCCACCCACTTTAGCCTACAACAGTTTAGCTCCACCTCCGTTAGCCTACAACAGTTTAGCCCCACCATCTTTAGTCTCCACAGAAAACAGATCCACTGTCCCGCTCAAGTGTCAAGTGCCGTTTCAAAAATCGCAACATCCAACAGTGCTACAATGGTGTTAGCATGGCAGCTACTAGCATCCTCCAATATTGCTACAATGGTGTTAGCACGCTAACTATTAGCCTCATCCAACATTGCTAGAATAATGTTAGCACACTAACTACTACCTTTAACAAACATCATCCCAGATCAAAATAAACCTCATCCAACATTGCTACCATGGTGTTAGCTACTAGTATCCACCAATATTGCTATAATAATGTTA
Source organism: Astyanax mexicanus (assembly GCF_023375975.1). Lineage (NCBI taxonomy): Eukaryota > Metazoa > Chordata > Actinopteri > Characiformes > Acestrorhamphidae > Astyanax > Astyanax mexicanus. Next base: position 34,612,109 of record NC_064429.1, read on the forward strand.
GCACGCTAACTACTAGCATCAGCAAACATCATCCCAGATCCAAATAAACCTCTTCCAACATTGCTACAATGGTGTCAGCATGGCAGCTACTAGCATCCTCCAATATTGCTATAATGGTGTTAGCACGCTAAATACTAGCCTCATCAAACATCACCCCACATCAATCCCAATCGACCTCATCTAACATTGGCTACAATGGTATTAGCATGCCAGCTACTAAGATCATTCAGTATCGCTACAATAATTTTCGCAAGCCAAATGCTAGCTTCATCCGACATTGCAATAATAATGTTAGCACACTATCTACTAGCCTCAACAAACATCTTCCAACATTGCTACCATGGTGTTAGCATGCCAGCTACTAGCATCCTTCAATATTGCTATAATGGTGTTAGCATGCTAACTACTAGCCTCATTAAACATCATCCCAGTTCAGTCCCAATCGACCTCATCCAACATTGCTACCATGGTGTTAGTACGCCACCTATAGATCTCATCAAAAATCGTAAATGCACTGTTAGCATGCTGGCTACAGGCTTCATACCGCATCACTACCACAGTGTTAGCACTGCCGCCACTGTTTCCTGTACTATAGACTCTGTGGAGTCAATCAATGGATTTCAAGCTGTTCTGGAGCTTTTCTATTGATGCATTTATCACAAAATCCAACATGTTTTCCTCTGCAGGCCTCAAAGGGTTAAAAGGTCAGGAGCTGTATGAGGCGAGAGGAGGAGATCGAGTCGGTGGAGTCGGAGAAACGTGAGACGGTGCTGACCACAGCACTGAGACAAATATCACCGCCAATATGAGTCACTGACTTGCCGTCTGTCAACACCGATACACTCACAACCCCGAAAAACCTCCCGCTCAAAAACAGCCTCGCTGTAAACGTCTCGCAAATCCATTTCATCTACAGGACACGACTGACAACCGCACAGACACCGCTCTGACAGGAGAGGGGGAGGAGAAAAGAGAGAGAGAGAGAGAGATATTTCAAAGATGATGCATTTGACTCAAACTTGAAAGGGCAGACTGATTGAGTGAGCTGATTTACAACAAAAAAGCATCTGCTTTTCTAAAGGCTTCAAAAAAACCCTATAGAGAGAGTGCGAGAGAGTGCGAGAGAGAGAGAGAGAGAGAGGAAGGAAGAGAGAGAGAGAGTTTCTGCACTACATTTTTGCCTGAGGTTGCCTTTCAGCTGTCTGTCCCTTAAGATTCGCCCTTCAGAGCTCTGAACAAGAGAAAGAGAGAGAGAGAGAGAGAGAGAGAGAGATCATCTTTTCTCCTTCGCGAAGATACAAACTGATATGAAATCTTCACAAATTTTGCCGTAAATTGCCCATTTTCAGAAAGGTACATAATTTAAGAAGTTTCGATTTTTTACACCACTTACCTGTAACACACTGTTACACTACTGACCTCTCTAACATTGTTACACCACTGACCTGTAACACACTGGTGCACCACTGATTAATAATATATATCGCAAAATTATACCACTGTTACACCATTGACCTGTAACACACACTGTTACACTACTGTACCCCTAACATTGTTACACCGTTGACCTGTAACACACTGGTGCACCACTGATCCGTAATATATATCGCAAAATTATACCACTGTTACACCATTGACCTGTAAAACAGTGTTACACTACTGACCTCTCTAACATTGTTACACTACTGACCTCTCTAATATTATTACACCACTGACCTGTAACATACTGTTACACTACTGACCTCTCTAACATTGTTACACCACTGGCCTGTAACATACTGTTACACTACTGACCATTCTAACATTGTGACACAACACATTCTATACTGTCACACCTCTGACACATATCACACTCTACATTGTTACACTACTGACACATAGCACACTCTACACTGTTACACCACTGACACATATCACACTCTACACTGTCACACCACTGACACATAACACACTCTATACTGTCACACCACTGACACACAACACACTCTACACTGTCGCACCACTAACACAACACACTCTACACTGTCACACCACTGACACATATCACACTCTACACTGTCACACCACTGACACATAGCACACTGTACACTGTCACACCATTGACATATAACACAATCTACAGTGTCACACACCTGACACATAACACACTCTACACTGTCACACCACTGACACACAACACACTCTACACTGTCACACCAATGACACAGAACACACTCTACACTGTTACACTACTGACACATAGCACACACTACACTGTTACACTACTGACACATAGCACACTCTACACTGTCACACCAATGACACAGAACACACTCTACACTGTCACACCACTGACACAACACACTCTACACTGTCACACCAATGACACAGAACACACTCTACACTGTCACACCACTGACACAACACACTCTACACTGTCACACCACTGACACATAACACACTCTACACTGTCACACCACTGACACATAACACACTCTACACTGTCACACCACTGACACAACACACTCTACACTGTCACACCACTGACACACAACACACTCTACACTGTCACACCACTGACACACAACACACTCTACACTGTCACACCACTGACACACAACACACTCTACACTGTCACACCACTGACGCAACACACTCCCCATTTGAGAGAAAGACAGTAAAGGGAAATTGTGATATTTATATAGAGAGAGTGGGACAGTGACAGAAAGAGACAGAAACACATTTCTCTTTATAAGCAAAATGCCAGCTTTACTGAATCACTCTCACTCTCTCTCTCTCTCTCTCTCTCTCTCTCTGTCTTGGCTGATGGGATCTGGAAGGACATGTCTGCTGTCTCTATTGTCTGTTGGAGATTCTGTGTGTGTCACCTTGACAGCCTTTATCTCCGGCTTCATTCCCACTGCTGGAGATTCCTGTCTTACTGCACTGAACACGGACTGAACCCGTCTGCGGTTCTGCAGAACCCGGTCTGAAACACTTCCAGAACCACTGAATTTATTACAATCAATTATTACAAGATTCAGTGAATTAATAAAATGATCAGGGTTCAGTTTCTTTCAGCATGTATGTGTAAATATATTACACGTCACTAGAGAATGTTGGTTGTGAATCTTACCTATTAAACATTACAAAATTATAATGCTTCAGAATGTTGTAAATATGAATTAATTACTGAATAAATCTAAAACTGAAGCATCTCTAGAACTAAAGCATTTCTAGAACTGAGGTAATTCTAGAATTGAAGCATCCATACAACTGAAGTAACTTTAAAACTGAAGCATCTCTAGAACAGAAACATCTCTAGAACTGAAGCATCTCTAGAACTGACACACCTCTAAAACTGAAGCCTCTCTAAAACTAAAACATCTCTAGAACTGAAGTAACTCTAGAATCGAAGCATCCCTAGGACTGAAGTAAATTTAAAACTGAATCTTCTCTAGAAGGAAAGCATCTCATGAACAGAAACATCTCTAAAACTGAAGCAATCTCTAGAAATGAAGCATCTCTAGAACTGTGGTAACTATAGAATCAAAGCATCCATAGAACTGAAGTAACTTTAAAACTGAAGCATCTCTAGAACTGACACACCTCTAAAAGTGAAGCATCTCTAAACCTGAAGGATCTCTAGAACTGAAGAATGTCTACAACTGAAGTAACTCTAGAATCGAAGCATCCCTAGAACTGAAGTAACTTTAAAACTGAATCATCTCAAGAACAGAAACATCTCTAAAACTAAAGTAACTTTAGAAATGAAGCATCATTAGAACTGACGCACTTCTAAAACTGAAGCATCTCTAAAACCGAAGCAACCCTAGAACTGACCCATCACTAGAACTTAATCATATCTAGAACTGAAGCATCCCTAGAACTGAAGCATCTCTAGAACTGATGCATCTCTAGAACTGATGCATCTCTAGAACTGATGTATCTCTAGAACTGATGTATCTCTAGAACTGAAGCATCTCTAGAACTGATGCATCTCTAGAACTGATGCATCTCTAGAACTGATGTATCTCTAGAACTGATGCATCTCTACAACTGAAGCATCTCTAGAACTGACTCATCTCAACAACTGAAGCATCTCTAGAACTGATGCATCTCTAGAACTGATGCTTCTCTAGAACTGAAGCATCTCTACAACTGAAGCATCTCTAGAACTGAAGCATCTATAGAACTGACTCATCTCAACAACTGAAGCATCTCTAGAACTGAAGCATCTCTACAACTGAAGCATCTCTAGAACTGAAGCATCTCTAGAACTGACGCATCTCTAGAACTAAAGCAACCTGGAATCGAAGCCAAACCAGAACTAAAACCTTTTAGGAACTGAAGCATCTCTAGAACTTAAACTTCCTTGAACTGAAGCAACTTGACAACAGAAACATTCTACAACTACTGAACCCAATCTGGAGCGGAACTGAATCTTACACCTAACAGTTCTGAGAGGCGTTTGGCTCCAGAATGAAGACGTCGTGTTTTTAGAGGACAGGAGGAAGTGTAGGAACTCTGAGAAACGAGGTAACACACACACACCTCTCTTACACACACACACACACATACACACACACCTCTTACAGACACACACACAGAGATACACACACTGTGCTCCCCGGCATGAATATTTATAATGGTTCCACTGATGAGCGATTTTTCATTTCCAGCCTATTTTTCCGCTGCTACACGACTACAGCCATTTAAAATGGATCAGAAGGAGGGAGCAGGGCGAGAGAGGGAGAGAGAGAGAGTGAATAAGAAAAAGAGAGAGAAAGATAGAGAGAGAGAATAACAAGTGGCACCATTTTTTTCCCTTCCATAACAAAATTTTCCTGCCTTAACGAGATAAAAGTAAATTGCGCTCTGACTCAGTGCGTGTGAAAGGCATCGGAGAATGAATTTTTCATGCGCATTGATAATTCAATACATCGCGGCGCCAATTTATCAGATTTCCGTGTCGTCGTCTTCGTCGTCGTCGTCGTCTCTTTTTTTTTCCGGGAGAATAACAAGCATATGATCTCCGTCTCGGCGGTGACTGGCAAGCCTGTTAGCCTTGAGCTGCCGCCGCCACGGCTCATATGAAAGGTGTTCACGCGGGCTTTGTGGGAAAAGAGCGAGAGAACAAAAACGGCGCCCCGTCCCTCGAGAGATTTAAGCTTAACTCGTTCCCTCGTTTTCAGGCGGAAAATAGACGGCGTCTCGGCGAGGTGTCGGGGAAGAGCGGCGCCGCCTCGCTCCTGCTTTAGCGCACGTTAGCGAGCGCCCCATTGACAGGGAAAGGTGCTTGAAATGGATGGGTAAAAGCCGCGTAACGAGGCTGAGGGACGAGCGCGGCGTGCGGAGAGAGAGACACGGCGGTGGGCGTGAGGAGGAGGAGGAGGAACGCTTTGAAGGTGGAAACTACAATCACACGGAAACAAGAAGAAGAAGAAGAAGAGAAAGAAGTACGTGATGTCTGTGATCACCGAGACGCGTTTTAAACAGACGTCTGTAGCAGCAGCAGAGAAGAAAACTAAAACACAAAAGCCAGGATTCGGACAAACGTACGAAATTAACCGGATAAACCGAATTCCTGTGTTGGCGTAATCGGCTTCGTTCAGAACTTCTTCTTAGATTATATAAACTCAACAGTCTCTCAAAACAGAACATTAAAGAAACATCTAAATGAATGGAATTGACCAAATTTACCAACATTTTTGCATTCAATACAAACATCAAAAGCACATGACAAGGTGTAGAATTTACCAAATATACCAAATTCTTGAGTTTCTCTATAGTTGGCTTTAGATTAGAAATTCCTATGAGATATAAGTTCAAAAGACTCTCAAAACAAAACATCAAAGAAACATCAAAAGGTGTGAAATTTGCCAAATTTACCAAATTCTTGAGTTTCTCTAGTCGGCTTTGTTAAGATTAGAAATTCTTAGACGACAAAAACTCAACAACACATCAAAATGTGTGGAATTTAAAGAATTTCCCAAATGTTTCTGTTCGTGTAGTCGCCTTCATTCAGATTAGAACTTCTTAGATTATATAAACTCAACAGACTCTCAATACAAACATCAAAAAAACTCCAAAAAGTGAAATTTACAGAATTTACCAAATTCTCATGTTTGTTTAGTCATAGACAATTTTTGAACTTAACAGACTCTCCAAAACGTAACAAAATACACCAAAAATATGTGGAATTAAGGATTTCTGCATTGGCATAGCCGGCTTTGTTCAGATCAGAACTTCTTAGATGATATAAACTCAACAGAATCTCAATACAAAACATCAACAAAGCAACAAAATGTGAAAAATTGACCAAATTTACCAAATTATTGTGTTGGCGTAGTCGGGTTTGTACAGATTAGAACTTCTTAGATGACAAAAACTCAACAACTCTTCAAAATCTGTGTAATTTACAGATATTACCAGTTTTTCTTTGCATTTGTTTAGTCATAATCAATGTATAAACTCAACAGACTCTCAATACAAAACATCAACAATACATCAAAAGGTGTGGAATTAACCAAATTTACCAAAATCTTGCTTTTGTTTTAGTCGCTTTAGTTCAGATCAGAACTTCTGAGATGCTAAAAACTCCACAACACATCAAAATGTGTGGAATTTAAAGAATTTCCCGAAATTCTGTGCTTGTGTAGTCAAAGACAATATAGAAACTTCAACAGATTTACAATAAAAACTAACAATACTTTAAAAAGTGTGAAATTAAGTGTACTTACCAAAACTCTTGTGTTTGTGTAGTCATAGACAATATAGAAACTCAACAGACTCTTCAAACATCACCTATACTTTGAAAGGTGTGAAATTCAAAGAATTTACCAAATTTTCAGATTAAAACTTCTCAATAAACTCAATAACATATAAAAAAATGTGGAATTTACAGAATTTACCAAATTCTCACATTTGTGTATGTGTAGATGATATATAAACTCAACAGACTTTAAATACAAACCATTATTGTGTCATAATAGGCAATATAAAGACTCAAAAATATCAACATGTCATTAACATATATCAGTCACTTGTCTGTTTGCACCAAATGGACATTTCTAACCAGATGCCACCAGTCATGATCACTGAAGGTCTGTTTATTGTAACATTATGGGATCTAAGTAAGCTTCCATGTTGCTCTGTAGTACCACTGCAGTTCTATAAGGAACTCTGGATCTGGCCTAAGGACAGACAGTGTTAGCGGTGTTAGCAGTGTTAGCGGTTAGCGCAGGTCTCTGGTGGCTCGTTGCTGCAGCTGCCTCCTCTCGCTCGGCTCCCGGCGCTCCAGAGGAGCCGGGCTGGTTTGGGCTGAGCCGGGCTGGGCTCAGAGCAGCGGTGGCAGTGGCGGCGGCAGCAGGGGTCCGGCAGGGGCTGATCGAGGGGCCGGCGGATGACAGAGTATCGGTTATGGTGAAGAACGGAGGGTGGCGGAGGGAGACGGCGAGGGGGAGCGGGAGATTAAATCTAAGGTTACCGCGGCCGGGGTGTAATCTATTCAGAGACAAACGCCGGGTCTCAGAAGCGCATTTGTTGTGCCGCCCCGAGGTTTAACAGCGGAGTTATGGCATCATTTCTCATCATTAGCGCTCCTGCACCAGCTCCCCGGCCCAGGGGTCAGCGCTGAGAACCGCGAGGACCGGGAGGCGGGAACGGCGTACCAGTGCGGTGGGGGGTTTGTGTGTATATGTGTGTGTATATGTGTGTGCGTGTGTTAGCACTGGGAGCTAATCAATTTTCTTTTCACAATTTATGTACTACATTTTATGTTTTACCTTGTTCATCGCTATCTCACACCCTGCCAACACTCTATTTTAGAGCTTAGAAGGGACCCAAAAAATCCAGCCTGAGCCCGTGCACGTTCTGCCCGAAGTTTTTGTGAGCCCGAGCTCAATTTAAACAATATTTTTTAGTAAGTAGAGCTTTAAAACTGGATGTTTGGATGTTTGAATGAGCGAAATCCATACAGAATGATGTTACAGTATTTAACATTGCAACACTGAAGAAGTATAGACTTATTACTATATATATATATATATATATATATATATATATATAAGAACAATGTTTATTGACCAATCTCCCCGTCTACTCTAAAATAATTAACAATGTTTAAGAGTATATAACACTTTTTAAACATTTAAACTTTAACAATTTTTTGTTAAAGCCATAGCCATAGTGAAAAAAAAAACACATAAAACAACAATAAGTCTATGCACTGCACAATAATTAAATCGAAATAGACCAAGAACAATAACACAATTTACAAATGACTTTCATCTACTGTAATATAATTAACAATATCTAAGAATATAAAACACTTTCTGAACAAACGATTTTTTTTATTTTAAGCATGATGGGTGTGGTGGTCTGGTGAATTTTTGATGTACTTTGTAGTATCTTAGCAATGGAAAACACAGGTGCTCCTCTGACTGAATACAACCAAGACGGACATCAACAGTCAGACGTTCATTGCTATCTTGGCAATACCGGTGCGCCATGTTGCCTAGTGAAAACATCCAAAAGCCAAAGAGCACAGCGGCAAAAACAAAGGATCGAGTTCAATTCACCTTTTTATTATAATAATCCTGGATCAGACTCAAAACCTCAAATTTTACAATATAACATATAAAATTAGAGTGTTATTAATATTAATATTCACCCTGATAATGAGAGACAAACTGTAGCTCCGCCTCCTCAGTGTATAATATGAATATATTAGTATTAATAACACTCTAAATGTAGCTATTGTGATATTATCACAATAGCTACATTTAGAGTGTTATTAATATTAATATTCACTCTAATAATGAGAGACAAACTGTAGCTCCGCCTCCTTCAGCAGTGTATAATATCACAATACCTACATTTAGAGTGTTATTAATATTAATATTCACCCTAATAATGAGAAACAAACTGTAGCTCCGCCTCCTTCAGCAGTGTATAATATCACAATACCTACATTTAGAGTGTTATTAATATTAATATTCACCCTAATAATGAGAAACAAACTGTAGCTCCGCCTCCTTCAGCAGTGTATAATATCACAATACCTACATTTAGAGTGTTATTATTATTAATATTCACCCTAATAATGAGAGACAAACTGTAGCTCCGCCTCCTTCAGCAGTGTATAATAATATATTACAATACCTACATTTAGAGTGTTATTAATATTAATATTCACCCTGATAATGAGAAACAAACTGTAGCTCCGCCTCCTTCAGCAGTGTATACTAATATTTTACAATACCTACATTTTGCATGCATGTCTAATGATAATAGAGTGAGGGAACGAGGGATGAGAGATAGAAAGAGGGAAATAAGAAGACATAAAAGAGAGAAACAATGAAAGAGAGAAAAAGAGAGAGAGAGAGAGAGTTCCCTCGTTTTCCGTATGTCAGAGAAAGTGTGTGTTGGTGCAGAAGCTCTAAAAAGGACACAACCGGCTCGTCTTCCTCCTCCTCATCCCTGCCCCTCCCCCCGCCTTCCCAGCAGCCCCTTCTGCCCGAGCCAGTGTTAGATATGCTAATCCGGCGTGTTTATGAGCTCTCCGGCGGTCCGCGGCGCTCTCCGGCCCCCCAGCTGCTCCCCCACGTTTCACCCCGGCTGCTTCGGGGGGCGGGAGGCCGGCGGACCCCCGCCGAGCGCCACACCGCTAACCATTCTGCAGCATAATGAAGCCCCGCAGGAGGAGCGAGAGAGAGAGGAAAAAAGGGAAAGGAGAGGAGAGGAGAGGAGGGGGCGGGGTTTAAAACGCAGAGGCAAAAAAAAAAAAAGGGTGGGCGATGTGCCAGGAACATGACATCACCATCACATTCACATTCACCATCACTTTACCGTCATTAAACCCCTACGCTAACCTGCATGTGCCTGTCAAACATCAATCACAATTAATCACAATTAATCACAATTAATCCCACAGCTTTGTGCAGGTAGTGACAATTAAATCACTGCATTCTGTCTGGACAATCACAAATAATTCAGATAATCCAAATAATTTTCCAGGCAATCACAATCAATCACATTATCTCGTGTGAATAATCGCAATTAATCACACAGCTTAAATCCGTTAAATCACTGTATTTTGTGTGGACAATCACTATTAATCACAGTACCTCCTGCAAAGAAATGTGTGTGTAATCACAATCATGCTATTCTTTGCAAATAATCACAATTAATCACTGTATTTTGTGTGGACGATCACAAATAATCACAGTACCTTGTGCAGATAATCGCAATTAATCACATAGCTCTGTGTATATAATGGTAATTAATCACGCTATTTTTTCCAGACAATCACAATTAATCACGTTATCTTGTGCGAATAATCGCAATTAATCACACAGCTGTGCGTATAATGACCACCATATTTTTGTTGACAATCACAATCACAGAAATTTGTGAGGGCCATTTCAATTAATCACACAGCTTTGCGTGTATAATGACAATCATAACACATACATTTTCGCAACTAATCACTGTATTTTGTGCAAATAATCACAGTTAATGAAATTATTTTGTGCAAATAATAGCAATTAAATACAGTATTTTGTGCAAATACTCACAATTAATCAGTGTTTTGTGCAAATAATCGCAGTTAATGATGTTATTTTGCGCAACTAATCGCAATTAATCACATTATTTCGTGCAAATAATTGCAATTAGTTACATAGCTTTGCCTGTGTAATGACAATTAAATGACAATTAATAATCACAATACATAACATGTATAGACAATCACAATTAATTACAATGTTTCTGTAGAAAATTGCAATTAATCACGTTATCTTTTCTAAGGCGGGGCGATTAATCGCTAATGTTTGGGTATACAGTTGCAAATTATCATGATATTTGAAAATGTATATATGATTTTTGAAAATTTACACAAATAAGCTGTTCTTTTGTTAATTGTAATTGTAAAACCAGTTATTCTGCAGTTAATCAGATTTTTTTTTTTGCAGGTAATCCTGGTTAAGCTGCGTTTTTGTTTCAGGTTATTTGATCTGGTGATTTTAGTGGAGTATCTGTTAATAACGGCTGTGCAGATGAACTGATGTCGTTCTCAGTCGAGGAGTTAATGCGTCCGAGTCCGAGCCGCTTCCCGGAGCGAGAGGATCGGATTTCAGGATCTCCTGCCCGTCGCCCCCGAGGAGCTAATCAGGTACAAATACAAACAGCGGCAGCTCGGGTTCCAGCGCCGGTCCGGACCGGAGAAAAACCCGGAACCCAGCGAGCAGCTCCGCTCTCCAACAGCCAGTTAAAACAGGAAATCAGATCAATCAGAAAAAAGAGGAGGAGAGCGAAGGAGAGGTGAAAAGAATGGAGTTAGGATGAGGAAAAAAACCCTCGTGAAAAACAAATCAACAGCAAGCAAATGGGATGAATTGAGTTAGGAATATCACATTACCCTCATTGAATTAAATTTACGACAGTAAGGTTTTAAATCGAATTAGCCAATACAAGCCAGCTGTTTACACCGTCCCCGGCTCCGATCCCCGGCCCGACAGACCCAACCCAAACAAACCTGACGCGTGCCGCACCGGATTCAGGGGGTTTACGGGGTTATTAAGGGGTTAAATGGGTAGCAGCGTCAGATAAACTACCAAAAGTAGCAAAAACTAGCATAACCATCAAAGCTAAACCTACTAGATTTATGTTTTCTGTTTTTCTGCCAACCTACAGAACCCTCAAATAACCTAATGTCCCCAGATGTGTCCTTCAGAGACTGCAAGACTTCCATTCCAGCACTATAATAATGCTACACGTGAAAATGCTACAATATTAGCATGAAGCTAATTGTAATCTTATCGAGTAACATAAAAGTGTCAGTAAAAGGAGCAAAGCTAGCTTAACCAGCAAAGCTAAACCTACTGGATTTAGCCTAAAATGTCCAAATGTCCCAAGATGTCTCTATCAGAAGACTCCAATACTTGCTACATGTGAAAATGCTAAAATATTAGCCATAAGCTAATTGCGATTTTATCGAGTGACAAATTTCAAGTCAAACCTGATGGATGCGTTACTAGATTCAGGTGGATTATGAGGTTATTTAGGGGTTAAATGGGTAGAAGTGCAAGAAAAATGAGCAAAACTAGCCCAATTAGCGAAGTTAAATGTACCCTAAAATGTCCAAATGTCCCAGATGTGTCCATCAGTAGACTCCAATACTTGTTACATGTGAAAATGCTACAATATTAGCATAAAGCTAACTGCAATTTTGCCAAACATGATGCATGGTTTGCTAGATTCAGGTGGGTTATGGGGTTAAACTAGTGTAAAACTAGTGTAACTAGCAAAGCTAAACCTACTAGATTTTGTTTTCTTGTTTTCTGGCCAACCTACAGAGCCTTCAAATGTCCCCAGATGTGTCCCTCGGAAGACTCCAAGACTTTAATTTCTGCATTACAGTGATGCTACATGAGGCATGGACTACTCGATTCAGGTGGCTTACGGGGTTATGAAGGAGTTAAATGGGCAGAAGTGTCAGAAAAAATCAGCAAAACTAGCAAAGCTAGCAAAAGTAGTGCTGAGCGAAACCAGTTTATATTATGTTTATTTGTTTTCTGGCCACCCTACAGAGCCCTCAAATGTCTAAATATCCCCAGATCTGTCCATCAGAAGACTGCAGGACTTCCATTTCTGCATTATAGTGATGCTACATGTAAAAAATGCTATAACATTAGTATAAAATACTAGCAAAAAGCTAACTCTAATTGTATCCAGTGACATAAATTTTATGCCAAACCTGATAATTGGTTTACTGTATTGAGGTGGCTTATAGGGTTATTGGGGGTTAAATGGGTAGAAGCATCAGCGCAACTAGCAAAGCTAATGTAACTAGAACAACTAGCAAAGCTAATCCTACTAGTTTTTGTTTTCTTGTTTTATTGTCAAATCTACAGACCCTCAAATGTCCAAATGTCCCCAGATGTGTCCCTCAGAAGACTTCAATACTTCCATTCGCGCATTATAGTGATTCTCGTGTAAAAATGCTACAATATTAGCACAAAGCTAACTGTAATTTTATCCAGTGACATAAATTTTATTCCTGTTACACAAAACATAAAAAGTAACAGGAATGAGTGCCAGTAACAGGAGTGAGTTCCAATAACAGGAGTGAGTTCTAGTAACAGGAGTGAGTGCCAGTAACAAAAGTAATTTTTTTGGTCATAAATATCAATTATTTAAACATGCAGTCTATAACCATTTATTTACAATAAATACTTTCTTAAGAGAAAATTAAAGTAATTAGTTGACCTGCTTTCAAACATGCTTTTTAAATTTCACATGAGTTTTGTAACCAACTTCAGCTTAGAAACCTTGTAAAATATTAAGTAAAGCTGCCTGAGATTGATCAGAGTTACAGCAAGCAAATGGCTCCCATTGGGTGCAACGGCCGTATACAGTGTTAAAGCCATGCTAGGCTAACGCTAGCTGAGTAGCAGCGCGAGAGTGAAGCAGCAGCAGTGTGAGAGCGGTTGTCGGGGGGAACAGATGTGCGGTAGCTGTCTCTAAGAGGGATAATGTGTAATAGTTTCAGCTCAGTGGATGTGAATCAGCTTCACGCTGGGCGTCGACGCCGCCGAATCTGATCCGTCCCGCTGCTCAGAATCACAGGCAAAATATTACAGTTATAGAAATGAAACCCGCTGTTTAATTCACCACACCATGAAGTCTTCATTTCACATGAAATGTTCCACCTGTCCCTGTCCTGCTCTGTCCTGCTCTGTCCTGGAGACGAGAACACTGATTAGCTGTTTCGCTGACTAGCCAGGGCTAGGCTAGGCTAGTCCAGTGATTTCCAACTGGTGGGTCGAGACCTAAAAGTGATCTCTTCTTTCTCTTGTTTTTCTGCTATAGACTAATATGTGTTATAGGCTAATGTGTGCTATAGGCTAATATGGGCTATAGGCTAATAACCCAAGAAACTAAATAAACTCTCCTCTCATTCTCCTCTCTTTTTCTCTTGTTTTTGTCTTGTTCTGCCTTTCTTCATTTTACTACTTTCGTTTTACTTTCTTTTTTCATTGTAATTCATGTTTTACAGCATTGTTTACTAATATGCTACATGCTAATACATGCTGTAGGCTAATATGGGCTATAGGCTAATAACACAAGCAAAAAAATAAACTCTCCTTTCATTCTCCTCTCTTTTTTCTCTTGTTTTCTCTGCCTTTCTTCATTTTATTACTTTCGTTTCTTTTTTTTTTGGAATTCATTCATTTCTTAGCAATGTTTGCTAATATGCTACATGCTAATACATGCTATAGGCTAATATGGGCTATAGGCTGATATGGGCTATAGGCTAATACATGCTATAGGCTAATGTGTGCTATAGGCTAATGTGTGCTATAGGCTAACATGGGCCATAGGCTAAGTTGTGCTATAGGCTAATATGGGCTATAGGCTAATATGGGCTATAGGCTATTAACCCAAGCAAAAAAATAAACTCTCCTTTCATTCTCCTCTCTTTTTTCTCTTGTTTTCTCTGCCTTTCTTCATTTTATTACTTTGTTTTAATTAATTTTTTCATTGTAATTCATGTTTTATAGCATTGTTTACTAATACGCTACATGCTAATACATGCTATAGGCTAATATGGGCTATAAGCTAATAACCCAAGAAACAAAATAACTCTCTCCTCCTCCCTCTCCCTCCCACCCTCTCTTTTTCTCCTCGTTTTTTGTGACTCTCTCCATCTGGAGTCCGGGCTGACAGGGTTTCTGCGGCGGCGCTCTCCCGAGGGACGGGGCTTTAAAGACCCAAAGCACTCGTCCAAACGAGGGGGAGGCCTTTCCAACCTCCGCCCCGGAGCCCCCGGGGGAAAGGAGGGAGCGAGAGAGCGGAGGAGAGGAGAGGAGAGGGGGATAATAGAGGAGAGGAGAGAGGGCAAAAGGGGCCTTTTCTCTAATTAGCGCGACAGAGCCCAGGAGACCGGGGCAAAGCAGCGAACACTGGGTTCATATTGGCCTTTTGTTTCTTTGTTCCATAATGCATTACCCACTGCACTGACTGCTGTTCACAAGCGTGTTCACTAGTGTTTCATTAGCACATGCACAGAGACCAGACGCACACACTCACACACACACACACACACACACACAAGCATAGGGGTGCGTATAAATACGTATACTTATAGCACAAATCTATAGCTACTATAGAAAAGCACATTTATAACACCTACTGTACAACAAAACCGACCACTGTAGAAACACATTCACTCAAGTTTCATATAAATGAAGCCAAAAATGTGTTTCCAGTGGAAACCGGAGGCGGAGCCAGACTTCCATTCCCATTTAGTAGACCCGCCCCCTTCTCCCAGACCAAGCTTCATAGCCTCACACTGCCTTCATTGAGTTTCCATTGGATTTTTCCAATAGAAACCCAGTTTGTAAAAGCAGTCCATGTAACTTCCTCTACAACAACAACAGCTACTCCATTTAATTTACATAAAGGGCGCCATAGCACCATACCCGCCTTAATCGTGATTACCCCTATTAAACAACTACTGTAGATTAATTATGACCAAATACACAAATACTGTGATTAATCGTGATTACCCCTATTAAACTACTACTGTAGATTAATTATGACCAACTTCTCAAATACAAGGAATAATCAAGAATGATTAATTGCAAAAATACTGTGATTAATCGTAACTATCCCTTTCTTACAACTACAGTAATCATGACTAACTACACACATACTGTGATTAATCATGATTACCCCATTATACAACTACTGTAGATTAATCGTGAACAAGATCACGAATACTGGGATTAATTGGAATTATCCCCATTACACAATTGCATTAATTATGATTTATTAATTAAGTTCATAAACACTGTGATTCATTGGGATTATCCCTATTACACAACTAATGTAATCATGATTTACAACACAAATAATGTGATTACTTGTAATTAACTCTATTACACAACTACTGTAGATTTTACTTTTTCATTGTTATTCACGTTTTATAGCAATGTCGACTAATATTCTACATGTCAATATGTGCTATATGCTAATATGTGCTATAGGCTAATATGTGCTATAGTGTAATATGTGCTATAGTGTAATATGGGCTATAGGTTAATATGTGCTATAGGCTAATATGTGCTATAGTGTAATATGGGCTATAGGTTAATATGTGCTATAGGCTAATATGTGCTATAGGCTAATATGTGCTATAGTGTAATATGTGCTATAGTGTAATATGTGCTATAGGCTAATATGTGCTATAGGCTAATATGTGCTATAGTGTAATATGTGCTATAGTGTAATATGGGCTATAGGTTAATATGTGCTATAGGCTAATATGTGCTATAGTGTAATATGGGCTATAGGTTAATATGTGCTATAGGCTAATATGTGCTATAGGCTAATATGTGCTATAGTGTAATATGTGCTATAGTGTAATATGTGCTATAGGCTAATATGTGCTATAGTGTAATATGGGCTATAGGCTAACATGTGCTATAGTGTTATATGTGCTATAGGCTAATATGTGCTATAGTGTAATATGTGCTATAGGGTAATATGTGCTATAGGCTAATATGTGCTATAGTGTAATATGGGCTATAGTGTAATATGGGCTATAGTGTAATATGGGCTATAGGCTAATATGTGCTATAGGGTAATATGTGCTATAGGCTAATATGTGCTATAGTGTAATATGTGCTATAGGGTAATATGTGCTATAGGCTAATATGTGCTATAGTGTAAAATGTGCTATAGTGTAATATGTGCTATAGGCTAATATGGGCTATAGTGTAATATGGGCTATAGGCTAATATGTGCTATAGTGTAATATGTGCTATAGTTTAATATGTGCTATAGGTTAATATGTGATATAGGTTAATACGGGCTATAGGCTAATATGTGCTATAGTGTAATATGGGCTATAGTGTAATATGGGCTATAGGCTACAAGGTGCTATAGGCTAATATGTGCTATAGGTTAATACGGGCTATAGGCTAATATGTGCTATAGTGTAATATGGGCTATAGGCTACAAGGTGCTATAGTGTAATATGTGCTATAGGTTAATACGGGCTATAGGCTAATATGTGCTATAGGTTATTACGGGCTATAGGCTAATATGTGCTATAGTGTAATATGGGCTATAGGCTACAAGGTGCTATAGGCTAATATGTGCTATAGGTTAATACGGGCTATAGGCTAATATGTGCTATAGGTTAATACGGGCTATAGGCTAATATGTGCTATAGGGTAATATGCACTATAGGGTAATATGGGCTATTGGCTATCATGTGCTTTAGGCTAATATGTGCTATAGTGTAATATGGGCTATAGGCTAATACGGGCTATAGGCTAATATGTGCTATAAGGTAATATGCGCTATAGGGTAATATGGGCTATAGGCTAATATCTGCTATAGGCTAATATGGGATATAGGCTAATATGGGCTATAGGATAATATGGGCTATAGTCTAATATGTGCTATAGTGTAATATGTGCTATAGTGTAATATGGGCTATAGGCTAATACGGGCTATAGGCTAATATGTGCTATAAGGTAATATGCGCTATAGGGTAATATGGGATATAGGCTAATATGGGCTATAGGATAATATGGGCTATAGGTTAATATGGGCTATAGGCTAATATGGGCTATAGGCTAATATGGGCTATAGGCTAATATGGGCTATAAGCTAATATGGGCTATAGGCTAATATGGGCTATAGGCTAATATGTGCTATAGGCTAATATGGGCTATAGGCTAATATGTGCTATAGGTCCGTATTACATATATACATTATGATTACAAGGATTAATTAATCATGATTAATTGCAAAAATAATGCAATTAATCGCGAGTAGAAGCGATTCCTCTGATAAAAACACAGTTAACACACTACCAGCATATTAATATTTCATGCACGCGCTCTGCACTCCACTTGACTCCTGTTTTAAAAGCCGGGCTCGTTAGAGCCGAGTGAGTAATGCTGGATAAATGCGATTTTTCGTTTTTGGTGCCGCCGTTCCCCTCGACCCGGTTCTAGAGCGGCCCCGGGGCGAGGCGGATAGTGCCGCATTGTCCGGCAAACACACTTTACAGCCTATTTAAACTCAATAGCACTCTGAAATCCTCTAACTAAGTGCAGACACGCCGGGAGGCATTAGGCCCGGCTGATACGGCTCGGCCGAGGGAGGGAAAACAGCAGCCGTCTGACGGAAAAAAAGAAAAAGAAAAGATGAAAAAAGGGAAAATCTGCCTCCGTCATACGTGAAACCACAAGACCGGCGAACTCCGAGGGCTGCGGCCACATCAAGGCCGGCCTGGAACTTAGCGTCGAGGTGCCAGGAGAAATTTCCCATAATTACCGCCCCCGTTCCGAGCACTTTACGCTGTTTTTTTTACGCTTTTTTTTTTCTCGTCTCACTTCAAGAGAACGGCCTCGACACTGACGCTCGGCTGGGATAGCGGGATTCCAGGAATTCCTTAAATACCTCGTTTTATTAAACATAACCTTGAAAATGTCATGACATCCCCATGTTGGTCACGGGGCTTCTACTATCTGCAGGGAGATTAGGATTATAATTGGCTTCTAATAAAACAACCAGCTCCCAAAACCAGACCATAATACCCACAATACCTACCATACATTTAGAGAGTTATTAATATTAATATTCACCCTAATAATGAGAGACAAACTGTAGCTCCGCCTCCTTCAGCAGTTTATAATATCACAATACATACATTTAGAAAGTGTTATACACTGAAGGAGGCGGAGCTACAGTTTGTCTCTCATTATTAGGGTGAATATTAATATTAATAACACTAAATGTAGGTATTGTGATATTATACACTGCTGAAGGAGGCGGAGCTACAGTTTGTCTATCTCTCATTATTAGAGTGAATATTAATATTAATAACACTAAATGTAGGTATTGTAATATATTATTATACACTGCTAAAGGAGGCGGAGCTACAGTTTGTCTCTCTCTCATTATCAGGGTGAATAGAGATGAGTTGTGTATTAGTATGTTGGGTTCTTGTCTTATTTTAAAGGGTCTTGCTTTAAGCCAGATGTTGATTTGAGTCCAAAATGTTTTCTCCTTCAGTCTCTCTCTCTCTCTCTCTCTCTCTCTCTCTCTCTCCTGAGAGCTTGTTGGAAGTTGTGTTTGGCTCCTCTGGGGGTATAAATCCGTTGAAAGGTAGAGCTGGAGCGTGACGGGGTTATGACTGCTGCTCCACTGCATAAATAGGAAGTGAAATGGCATATGGAGTCGTAAACAGCTCAGACTGCTCCAGATCCCTCCGAACCGGCCCGATCGGATTTACGCCGGCAGAATACTGATGGGGGGGCGCCGGTACAGCTCTGATCTGCAGGGGTTTACATGTGCAATCAGTGTATAATGAAGGTGTAGCACTTAAAGCGACAGTTCTGCAGAAAAAAATCAAGCGTACACCATCCCCATCCCCCACCAAATCCCTTCACCAGTCCCTCCTCCATTCCACCTAACCTACCTTATATACATACATTCTGCTCTAAGGGTTATTACTGGTGATCCTTACACTACTCACCACTGCAGACTGTACCAAGAGAGTTGAGGTGCACATTGAATTCTGCGTGATTTGATCAGCCGTGGTTTTATGTTTTTTATTGGATACAATCCGGGTTAGCACCCGAACATCCCTTCCAGACAGCTTCCTCTTACAGCATCCACAGTTAATCCTGTTGGATGTGGTTGGTCCTTCTTGGTGGTATGCTGACATTACCCTGGATACCGTGGCTCTTGATGCGTCACAAAGACTTGCTGTCTTGGTCACAGATGCTCCAGCAAGACGTGCACCAACAATTTGTCCTCTTTTGAACTCTGGTATTTCACCCATAATGTTGTGTGTATTGCAATATTTAGAGCAGAACTGTGCTCTTACCCTGCTAATTGAACCTTCACACTCTGCTCTTACTGGTGTAATAATGTGCAATTAACGAAGATTGGCCACCAGGTTGCTTCAATTTAGCCATGAAACCTCCCACACTAAAATGACAGGTGTTTTTTATTTTTGTTACTGCCTTTACTTTTGGCCTTTTACATTTTTATTTCATTAATGTTATTCCTTTCATTTCTTATATATCATATGGGTGAGTTTTCAGTGAAGTTTCTCCAGCACTGAGGCTGATTAGCATTAGCCGCTTACTGAGCTAAGCACTAGCTCTTTCTCTTTTTCGTTCAGAGGGGAGTATATATCGGACTATAGTTTGTGTGTTTAACATGTTAAAACAAGCTACATCGAACAAATCACTAGCTAATATCGCTCTGGCTTACCAGAGCACTCAGGGGTCCTCAGTGTAGCGCTATCGGGCGGCCTTTACTAGCACTAAGTACGGCTAGCGGTTAGCCTCTAATGCTAATGCTGCTGCACCCAGCCTTAGTGGAAATCTGGAACTCTAGGCTTAGTTTATATAGTGCATTTGCCTTAAAGTCCAAAAAATCAGTAAATCATGTATTTACATTATGTCTGAAATGTTACAAGTGTCTTTTTCCCCACTGATTAGCTCTGCGCTAGCCTGACTAGCATGACTAGCTCGGGCTAACGAAAACATTAGCGCAAATGCTTTGCGTGTTTAACATGTTAAAACAAGCTACATCGAACAAATCGCTATCCAATATCGCTCTGGCCTATAGGAACACTCAGGACTCATCAGTGTAGCGCTATCGGGCGGCGTTTACTAGCACTAAGTACGGCTAGCGGTTAGCCTCCAATGCTAATGCTGCTGCACCCAGCCTTAGTGTGAATCTGGAAATCTAAGCTTACTGTAAATAAACTGAAGCTCTTTACTCACACAAATAAACAGTTTTCAGGAGAGAAATCTGATCTGCATAGATTAACATAACTTTTTTTAAAGAATCACAGTTTTGTTTACTTAAGCGTCTTATATGTGTGAAAATAGACCAGAAAATATATACGTTTTTTGATAGTGTTCCTTAGTATAGTCCTAAAAAAATAGTAATTGATTGATTTACATTTCTGAAATGTTACAAGCGTCTTTTTTAGCAAGAGCCTTAGCCAATGATTAGCTCTGCGCTAGCCTGACTAGCCTGGGTTGCAAAGCATTTGCGCTAATGTTTTTGCTAGCCCGAGCTCGGGACTCGACCTCAGGCTGTTTTACAAACTATTTGATGGCTGCCGTTGCGGCTGGAGATTTCTGCTTCCTGTTGGGCAGGTAGTTAAGGGGGCACTTTTGGGTGGGGTGTCTGGGTGGGGGGGTGTAAAATGGATGCTATAACATTTCTAGACGTAACCCCGGGGTTACGGAGGGCCTCAGACTTATTAGCTCAAGCAGAAAGACCAGAGGTTTATTCCTGTCCTCGGGTGATTTAAAAATAGCCCTAGTCACTTCCATATGTGACCGGGGGGACGCGAGGGGGGGGGCCGCTGCCCATCCAGTGCTATTAGCCTTCGTGGCTAATTTAACAGGGCAAAGGCAAAAACTGCTGGTAAAAAATACAAAAAAAAAAAAAAAAAACGACCAGATCTGCACCTACTCAAGTCAAGTGGTTATGATCACAGACGGAGCGATGGAGAGAAAGAGAGAGAGAGAGAGAGAGAGAGAGAGAGAGAGAGAGAGAGAGAGAGAAAGAGAGAAAGAGAGAGAGAGAGAGAGAGAGAGGGCGCGAGAGCAGAACAGAAGGTTTATTGTACGGCCGCTCGGCTCAATTAAAGTTTTAGGACGGAGAATAAAACGTGTTGCTGCTTTTTAAAACCGCAGAATTAAAAGAAGTGAGTGCAGAATAATTCACAGTGGATACTCTATTGTACAGTTCATTGTAGATATTGAAAAATTCATAGTGAATACAGGAAAAAAATAATTTTGAATAATTCACAGTGAATATGAATCAAATCTTAGTAGATACTGAATAATTTATGGAAATACTAAAAAATTCATAGTGAATATGAATCAATTCATTGTAGATACTGAATAATTCATAGTGAATACATAATAATTATCAATGAATATGAATTAATTTATAATAGATACTAAATAATTTAAAGTAGATCCTGAATAAATTATACTAAATACAGAAAACAATCATAGTAGATATTAAATAATTCATAGTAGATACTGAACAATTCATATACTGAACAATTCATATACTGAACAATTCATAGTAGATACTGAAAAATTCATAGTGAATACAGAACAATTCAAAGTGAATATGAATCAATTCATTGTATGTACTGAATAATTCTTAGTAAATATTTCTAGTGAATATGAATCAATTCATAGTAGATACGAAATAAGTAATAATGAGTAGGGAATAATTCATAGTCGATACTGAATAATTCATAGTAGATACTGAATAATTCATAGTAGATACTGAATAATTCATAGTGAGTGGGAAATAATGTATAGTAGATACTGAATAGAATAATACTCAGTAGATACTGAATAGTTCATAGTGAATCATTCATAGTGAATACTGAATAAATTCATTGTAGGTACTGAATGATTCATAGTGAATACTGAATAATTCATGGTAGATACTGAACAATTCATAGTGAATACTGAATAATACTCAGTAGATACTGAACAATTCATAGTGAATACTGAATAATACTCAGTAGATACTGAATAATTCATAGTGAATATTGACTAATGCAGTAATTGTAGATGCCATATAATAACAGTATACACTAAACAACTCATACTGGATCCTGGGCACTTCATAGTGGACAGTAGGTATTAAACGAAGTACAGTGTATACTGAATAATTACTAGTAGATACTGAATAATAATGATTTACTGAACTGAACGACTTTATAGTGAATGCTGATTCATAATGGATATTGAACAATGTGTAGTGTATACTGAATAATTCATAGTGGACACTTGAAAACTCATTGTCAATTATTTAAATAAACTGTAGTGAAAACTGAACAGTTGATATTAAATACAGGTTTGTTTATTTAGAAGTTGCTGAATATTTTAGAAGTTTACGAATAGTTTTACGCTATTAGCGATGCTAACGGCGTAGCGTGTTTTGGAATCTGGTTTTCCGCAGGCTGATCTTGGAGAGCTGTGTAGTTTTGGGGAAAAATGAAGTAGAACAGAATCAGATTTGTCTTAAAACAACAGCAGTCACTGTTCACTGAACCTACATCCAGAGGAGGCCGACTCTTCACTCCCTCACTCCCTCCCTCCCTCCCTCCCTCTCTCCCTCCATCTCTCCCTCCCTCCATCTCTCTCTCTCTCTCTCTCTCTGTGTGAGAGGTTGATGGATGGGTGATCTGTGGCTCTGGACTCTCTGTAAGGCCGTTAGTGTAGAGTAGTGATGTCCGGTGCGGTGGAGCGTGACTCTGGACCGGACTGACCGGATCAGGAACAGCTCTCCTCTGACTCAGCTGGCCGGCTGGACCGGATCGGCGCTGGCCGGACCGACAGGAAATAAAGCAGCACAAACTATTCGGCCTGCACTGAAAAAAAATGACGAGGAAAATTTACTTAGCAAAATGCAGCTAAGCAAGCAAAAAGTAAATTTTCCTCATAATTTTTTTTTCATTAAATTTAATTTCAGATAAATGTAACCCTGGTATGTAGTTAATATAGTGCGTACCTCTTCGGCAACACCCCCCACCCCGACATACGACTTACACATAGATGAATATTATTACAATAACTACATATTCTCTGTCTTAACTTAGTTATAGGAACTAAGTACACATTAACAGCCCCCAAATACAACAGCTATAAACGACAAAATTATACAATAGACCACACTGATAAAAATGCATTTTGCTTTCTGCATTTGCTTTTTTTAAGTAAATTTAATTTCAGATAAATTGAAGTAACTTCAACTCGGGTTCTAGAATTAAATATTACACAGAGTAAATAAGTGAACTGAACTTCAGTCAATCCTTTCTTTTAGTAAACTTTACTTAATTTCGGCATACAATATTACCTAATTACAATTACTTAATTTATACAATATTACCTAATTACAATTACTCAATTTATACAATATTACCTAATTACAATTACTTAATTTATACAATATTACCTAATTACAATTACTTAATTTATACAATATTACCAAATTACAATTACTTAATTTATACAATATTACCAAATTACAATTACTTAATTTATACAATATTACCCAATTACAATTACTTAATTATACAATATTACCCAATTACAATTACTTAATTTATACAATATTACCCAATTACAATTACTTAATTTATACAATATTACCCAATTACAATTACTTAATTATACAATATTACCCAATTACAATTACTTAATTTATACAATATTACCCAATTACAATTACTTAATTTATACAATATTACCTAATTACAATTACTTAATTATACAATATTACCCAATTACAATTACTTAATTTATACAATATTACCCAATTACAATTACTTAATTTATACAATATTACCTAATTACAATTACTTAATTATACAATATTACCCAATTACAATTACTTAATTTATACAATATTACCCAATTACAATTACTTAATTTATACAATATTACCCAATTACAATTACTTAATTTACTGAAATAATTTATGATACATAATATATTATAATTCCTGAAATGTACATGGATGGCATGTTTAGTATACTAGTATAAATAATGTATTACATGCCATCTATGTGTTAAAACAGTGTAATATGTTTGTTTTAACTAAAATATTTAAATAAAAAAAATTCTAATATAGTTTCACAGTTTCACATATTTCATAGTGGATATCAAACAACTCATAATAGATCCTAACTTATTTACATTAAATAAATCACAATGAACCAGAACAACTCCTAATATGTACGAGTATAGTTCATAGTGGATACTGAACAATTTATAGTATACACTGAACAATACATAGTGGATACTGAACAACTCATAGTAGACATTAACGAATTTACAGTAGGTACTGAATAATTCATTATCGATAGACAATGACTTTAATCAAGCATAATGAAAAATTAACAACTCATAATATGTATGATTATAATTCATAGTGGATACTGAACAATTTATAGTATATACTGAACAATTCATAGTGGATACTGAAAAACTTAAAGTATGTACTGGATAATTCCTAGTGGATACTGAACAATTTATAATATATACTGGACAATACATAGTGAATACTGAAAAACTTAAAGTATGTACTGGATAATTCCTAGTGGATACTGAACAACTCATAGTAGACACTAACTAATTTACAGTAAATACTGAATAAATAATTGCTGATAGAAAATTACTTTGAATAAATCATAGTGAAAACTGAACAATTTATAGTATACACTGGATAATTCATAGTGGATACTGAACAATTTATAGTATATACTGAACAATACATACTGGATACTGAACAACTTATAGTAGACATTAACTAATTTACAGTATGTACTAAATAATCCATTATCGATTGACAATGACTTTAAATAAATCATAATGAAAACTCATAGTGTATACTGGATAATTCATAGTGGATACTGAATATGTCAATGCAAATACCAAACAACTCATAATAGATACTTACTAATTTGTAGTATGTACTGAACAATTTATAATGAAATGAACCACAATAAAAATTGAACAACCCATAGTGTGTACTGGATGATTCATAGTGGATACATAACAATTTATAGTATATACTGAACAATACATAGTGGATACTGAACAATTTGTATTATATAGTGTACAATACATAGTGGATACTGAACTAACTAAATTACAGTACATAATGAATAATTAATTGCTAATAGGCAATGACTTTGAATAAATTATAATGAAAACTGAACAACTCATAGTATATACTGGATAATTCATAGTGGATATGCTCACTGCTCACCGAGCTCAAAGCACATACTGAATAATTCATAGTGGATAGTGAATGTTTCATAGTAGATAATAACTAATTTATAGATTATACTGAATCATTTATCGTAGATATTAAATATTTGACAGTAGATACTGGATAATTCATAGTGGATACTGTATAGTAGTGCTGCAGTTTGAGGGGTTAAAATGTTGAGATGTCCTTTGCTGTGGTTGTGGTGATGGCCTGCTGTGTGTGTGTGTGTGTGAGTGTGTGTGTGTGAGAGTGTGTGTGTGTGTGTGTGTGTGTGTATACGTGTGTGTGGGGTTTCCCTGCAGGGGCTGGCGGCGATGCCTGGCCTCGGAAAGCTCCATCGGGGCTCTTTGACAAATGGACTGCCTCACGAGCGCTGTGTACCGGGAGCACGACCCCGGCTAACGGCTCGTTTACCTGCCGCTGCGCTCACTCGCTCATCCTGCCTCCACACACACACACACACACACACACACACACACACACTCTCACACACAAACACTCTCACAAACACACACAGCGACCTCCGGGTGAGTGTACAGATGCAGCCAGTGGCCCAGTTGCTGCCAAGAAGGTGAAAGTCAGTAAAGTCAGTCAGAAGCTCCGCAGACATTAGCTCCGCCCACACAATCTGATTACTCAGGATTTTACATCCAATCACACTGCAGCATACTAACATTTCACTATACTCATATAACAGCCTTCCTCTCAGCCCCAGTTGCTAAGCAACAAAGGTCGCTTTACAATAAGCTGATGGAACTACTTTTTTCGGTGGAAGGAATTTTTGCGCTGATTTCTACAGTATGTAAGATTATAGTGGAGTGACAGCATTGAGACCACAAAATTAAGCCACACCCCCTCTTTTTAAGTCAAATTTCAAATGTGACTTAATTCAACTCAATTCAATTTGGAACCAATCTCTTAACTGAGTGATGTGGCTCTTTATTGCCGTTGTTTTTTCTGTCAGAATGGTTCGGAATTCTGGAATTTCAAATTTAAGAAAATTTCGATTCTTAATTCAACTCAATTGGTTGATTTTATTCCCATCTTTCTACTGTACTTTCCTTCAGAGTTTATTCACAGTTTTGTATTTGTAATTGCATTAATTGAATGACTCTGAATCTTCATCTTTTTCGGTTATTGAGTTTAGATTGATGTTGTAATTCTAAAATTTCAAATTTTACTTATTTCAACTCAATCCAATTATAAACCAATCTCTTAATTGATCTCTCCAGCTCATTATTGTCGTTGTTTTTTTCAGAGTTGAACTGGTTTAGTTTGGAATTTCAAATTTGAGAAAATTTAGATTAAACTAACTTAATTGACTCAATACAATTTAGAACCAATTTCTTACATTAGCGCTCTGGTTCCTTATTGCCGTTGTGATTCCAGAGTCAGATTTTTATTCCCGTCCTAATTTCCTTTCCTTCAGAGTTCAATCACAGTTTTGTTTTAGGATTTGTATAAACTGTATGAATCTGAATGTTCATCACTTCGGTTACTGAGTTTGGACTGATGTTGGAATTCTGTTTATCATAGTTAAATATTTTAGGAATTTTAAATTTGACCTTATTCAACTAAAGTTAATTTGGAACAAATCTCTTAATTAAGTGGTGGTTTAGTTTGGAATTTTAAATCTGAGAAAATTTAAATTCTTAATTGAACTTAATTTAATTTGGAACCAATCTCGGTAACACTTTCTATGAATGTCATCTTTATTAGACGCTATAACCACATTCATAACATATTATAATGCATTCATAAGGTATTATAAACATGGCTATAAATGTTTATAAAAATGCATAACCCACTATAGCCATGTTTGTTAAGCATTAGGACCTGTGATTATAATACATTATAAGCTGTGCTTATAATATATATGTTAAAATAGTATATCTCTATCATTAATAATCTAGTCCTACAATGAAAGTCTGTCACTTTACTTAGAGCGCACAAAGACCTGTTATAATACATTATAATTGACTATAATTAATATTATATTCAAGACAAGAATAATGTATGAGTGGTTAAAAATATATGTAAAGGATTATTAAGGGTGTGTTTATAAGTTGGAAGCTTTTTTAGTCATGATACAGATGGTCTGCAAGCTGAGTTTCTTGGTATTGATGTATAACATGTTATAAACACAGCTATTAATGCATTATAATCACAGTTCATGATGCATAATTAACATGGTTATAATGAATTATACATTTTTATAAATATGTATAGCCATGTTTATAATGCCTTATGAATGCATTATAATGTGTTATGAGTATGTTTATAGAGTCTTATAGAGATGACATTCAAAGAAAGTGTTACCCCAATCTCTTTAATTGAGCGCTCTCCGGCTCCTTATTGCTGTCGTAATTCCGGAATCGGGGCGTTTAATTCCCGTCCTTTTTCCAGTCCGGTTTCCTCTGTGTTCCGGCGGATCTCCTCGACAGGAAGCTCAAACGTGGTGCAGTTGGAGTTGTATTATCTAAGTTAATGCTTTGAGTTCAGATATGTTGGAATTTTGAGTACTGTGCTTGAGGAATCCTGATTCAAAACGCTGAATTGAGATAATCTGCAGTCACTGCAAATCTGATAACGAATTTGGCTTAAGTTTGGATACTTTGGAATTTAGAGAATGTCTGATATCTTCCAAGAAAATTCCAATTCTCAAACTTGGATGAGTTGGATATGATTAAATTTTCCTAAATTTTAAATTGTATAAATCTACTTCATCGCTTCAGTGATTGAGTTCGGATAGGTTTGAATTCTGGAATTTCAAAATTGGAACCAGTCTCTTAACGGGGCGTTCCAGCTCCAAATATGATTACTAATCTGGTTTGAGTTTGGACACATTGGAATTTAGAGAATGTCTGAAATTACAAGGTGAAACTTGTAGGTGAATTTGGTTAATTTCACGTTAAAAAGCGCAAAGGCGAATTTTAGTTAAACTAAAGCGCTCCGGCTCCTTATTGCCGTCGTTATTCCGGAATCGGGATTCTTCGTTCCCGTCCTTTTTCCAGTCCGATCACCTCGGCGTTCCGGCAGATCTCCTCGGCGGGAAGCTGACAGCTGCGACAGCCGTCTCGACAGATCCAGAGGTGTGTAAACAAATCCTCGGTGCGAGAGCGTTCGCCGTCGCGTTCGGGATTGTAACAAATTCCCGAGCAAGTCCCCGCTGCTTTGGTGTCAGCCAGGAGACATCTGCCTGAGAGAGAGAGAGAGAGACGGAGATCCGAGCGGAGAGACGGGGGGATGGGGGGGACGAGGGGGGGACGGGAGGAATGATGGGAAGGTGGAGGGGGGACAGGGGGGGGGGGGGAGACGTGAAGCCTCGCGGGAAACGGGGCGCGGAACAAGATGTCGCCTGTCAAGTGAGGAACATTTGAAAATAAATAACATCAGCGATGATTTGGGTTTACTTGTCAGCGGCGCGCGCTGGTGTGTGTTTTTATTTATTTATTTACTTATTTATTTATTTCCAGAGGAACGCCGCCGCCGATGCTGCTGCCACTGCCGCCGCCGCCGCTCCTGCCACCGCTGCCGCTGCCGCCGGCTCCTGAGGGAAAAGCAATCGCTCTCCAAACAGATGCGACTGATTTCCATTGCAGATTTCCTGCTCACAAACCCCACAGGAGGATTTCAATATTGGCCTTAACAAGCGGATGACAGTGGAGTCAGGGGCGGGATCGCTCCGACTGGAGACGAGTTCGGAAAAATAAAGGGAAAAAAAATTGGTATCACTTCCTATGAACCCTGTGTTCATAATGCATTATAAATGCATTCATAATGCATTTAAAGACATGCATAATACCTTAAAACGGCATAAGGCATTAAATAAGACATTGTATAGTGACTCATAAGTACTTGACACTTGTCATACAGTGACATTTATAACACATTATTAACTACAAGTGTAAGGGTTTATAAAGAAAGAGCTTACAATGCCTTATAATATCTGTTCGTAAGAACATTGTACAACGTTGTGTTGTAATACTACACTATAACACAGATTTGGTATAATATATTTTATAATGTATAATGCATTTTAATATGCAGCTATGATTTCTCAAATTAGGCTTTTATAAAAGTGCATAACACATTATAAAGCCTTATATACAGTAATAACTCACTTTAAGTGAGTGAAGTGAGTTTTTGTATATGTTTTTTTTTTAAAACGTGAAGTAAATGTTATAATGCCTTATTAAAATGTCTTATAAAGCATTATAAATTAGAGTGCTCTTTACTTACTGTAGGTAATTTGACTTTTGAAAAGGCATTAAAAAAACACACTTCACTTAAAGCCAATAACGAGCACTCATAATGCTCTATAAGACATTATAGCGAGCATTATAAAAATTGCTTCATGTTTAAAAATAATGATTATATAATACAACTCACTTCACTTAAAGTCAGTAATGACTGTACATAAGGCTTTATAATGTGTTACGCACTTGTGTTACGCTCATATACATATATAAAAGCTTAGTTTGAGAAATCATAGCTGCGTATTATAATGCATTATACTGAAATTGACCAAATCTGTGTTAAAATGTAGTTCTACAACAGATATTATAAGGCATTATAAGCCCTTTCTTTGTAAACCCTCATACTTGTAGTTTATAATGTGTTATGCATGTTATAATACAGGCTTATAACAATCATTATAAGGTATTATGCATGTCATATAATGCATTATGAATACAGGGTTCATAGGACGTGTTACCGAAATTATTATTGTTATTATTATTATAATATATATTTTTTTTTTTACGCAGACGGATGATAAAACGACTAAAACCCCTCTGAATAAACTCTTAATCAGTTTACCGGCGTTTGCCCACGCGCACCCCAGCATCTTCCATTCCCCACATCGCCACGCCGCTGATGGACCTTATGAATATTAATGAGCAATTCCCCAGGAAATAAAAGCATTGTGGATGTTTACTCCGGCTTATTGGGAGCTAATTGTCCTCGGTTTACCAACAGAGTTAGCGCAGAAAATAAGCGCTTTTAGATAATGACTAACCGCAGCCATTTGTGCAATTAAGGAGCAGCTGATGCTCACAGAGATTGACAAGCTGTCAGAGGGCTCGCTACACACTCATTCACACACTCTACACACACACACACACTTTATGAACACACACACACACACACACAGTCTCTCTGATCGGTTGTTTTGTACTCCAGTGTTTTAGCAGGAAGCTGATGCTACGCCAGAATACTACAACACTGCAGCTACTGTAATTCTAATCTACTCCACAGAGAACCAATCAAAATCTGGACGCACCTTCACATTTAACCTCTTCATAGCGTTTTTTTTTACAGGGGTTAATATAATATAATATATAATTTATTGTGGTGACGGACAGTTCTGGTGGAAACAGGAGAGTTGAGGTTCTGCCGTGATTTGATCAGCCCTTTCAGACAGCTTCCTCTTACAGCGTCCACAGTTAATCCTGTTGGATGTGGTTGGTTCTTCTTGGTGGTATGCTGACATTACCCTGGATACCGTGGCTCTTGATACATCACAAAGACTTGCTGTCTTGGTCACAGATGCTCCAGCAAGACGTGCACCAACAATTTGTCCTCTTTTGAACTCTGGTATGTCTCCCATAATGTTGTGTGCATTGCAATATTTTGAGCAAAACTGTGCTCTTACCCTGAACATTTTACTCTTACTCAAACAATAGAACACAGACAGAATAGTACAATTCTATTCTGTTATATTTCATTCTTTCATTTCTATACTCTGCATAGATGCTAATCTAGATGTAATCTATTCTATCCCAATCCAACCTACAGTCCAACAAATGTATTCGGTTGTATATTCTATTATTTTTATTTTCCAGTCTTTTGTATTCTTATATTTGTACTGTTTTTTTTTATTCTAAAAACTGATATTACACTGTTAATAGATGAAATGCTAATTTGTTAATACATTGTTACTAGAAACACTTAGTATAAAAGTATGATCATGTTGTTCCTACATTATAAATGAATACTGAAGTGATCTATCAGACTATGAAGGAACACATAATTAGGAATCGTGTAGTAACTTAAAAAAAATGTGTTAAACAAACCAAAAAATACTCTGTGAAGAAGCGTTTAGATGCTTTTTGGGTTTGTAAGAGGCTGGTAACTCTGGGATTCTTATTCTTTCACCTCGTTTTCTGAGACAGTCCTGATGAGTGCTAGTTCCATGATTATAACGTTTTTTTTTTTTGTTTTTTTTTAATAATTTTATTTCTAATTTTTCCTATTTTCTCCCCAATTTACACGGCCAATTACCCAACCCACTCACTAGGACTCCCCCTATCACTAGCAATGCCCCCAACACACCAGGAGGGTGAAGACTAACACATGCTTCCTCCGATACATGTGAAGTTAGACTCCGCCTCTTTTTAAACTGCTGCTGATGCTGTAGCATTGCCGAGTAGCATCACAGCGCTAACGCTCGGAGGAAAGTGCAGCGACTTGGTTCTGATACATCAGCTCACAGACGCAGCCTTGTGCTGATCCACATCACCCTAGGAGTGATGAGGGGAAAGAGAGAGCGCCATCTACCCACCCGGAGGGAGCAGGGCCAATTGTGCTCCCTCTGAGCGCCGGCAGCTTGATGGTTTGAACCATAGTGGCAGCGTTTTAGACCGCTGGACCACTCGGCGCCCCCATTATAATGTTTTTGAAGGTCTTTGCGGTGACTGCACTTTTAAAGGATACTTTTAAAGTTTAGTTCTTGAAAGGTTTCTTTTTCTTTTCTTTACTTTTCTTTACTTTTCTTTACTTCTCCACAAGTTTGCAACTGATGCTCTCAAACTTACATAAAGAGGGCAAAGAAATTGAAGTGTCCAAACATTTTAAAACTGAGTTTTGTCTTGTCTGGCTTTGGGAATCCAGTTCTTCACTTATTTTGCAGAGAATTCTGTTATTTTATGAGATTTTTACTCTTTTTCTAGAGTTCCTTCTGCGTTTTCGATTAGGGGGTTCCGCCGAAACTCAGCCCCTCTTCTCCCTTTACAAACTGAAGCTCCGCCCCCATTTTTCCCTCCATCCCTCCCTCCCTCTCTCCGGGTCCGGAGCTGAGTGGAGGTGTGGTGTTCCGGGTGGATTTATGGTGGATTTGGGAGAAGGTTCGGAGTGAGCCGGTGCCGTGTCGGAGTGTGTCGGAGCGTAATTCCCGGGACGGACTCGAGGCAGACCGACGTATTTGTGTTCGCATATTTTCTCCAGAACCTGACCTCAGAGCTCCCATCCACACAGCTGCTTCTCCTTAACGTCCTGGAGATGATTGCTGTACAAATAAAGGTCCTGCGGCTGCTCGCCCTGGGTCTCCCAGACACGACTCAAACACACACACACACAAAATCACACACACTCGCGCCGGACTGTCATGAAGCTGTAATAGTGAATTAAAAGTGAGCTCAGCTTGTGGACGAGTAGAGTTACCGTTCACTGTGGTGAACATCTAAAGCCTGGCAACTCCATCAGAAACGTCCTCAATTCACCAGGACAAACAGTATCCTGCAGTCCTGCTGCTCTCGGTTCTGCCGTGCAGAGAAAATTATTCAATTATTCATTTTAATTAAAATAGAAGAGAAAATCTGCTAAAATCCACTTTTTCTTGTTCTTTTTGAAATAGTAGATAGTAAAAGAAAATCCTCAGAAATACGAGTTGATCAGAGAGACGTAAGATGTAGACCTCAACCAATGACTTCATGGCTTCGCCCACCTCGGCTCAGGATATAATATGTCCATATACTGTATATTACAAATATATTGCATATATATTTCAGCATATATATATATATATATATATATATATATATATATAGTCCAAACCCCTGTATAGTGATGTATATAAACAGAAGGGTTGGTTCTCTCCACGGCTCGTCTGGTTTCTCGGCTGAGCCGGTAATTGACTCTGCTTTGGTATTAGCTGCTCACTGCTAATTTGCAGACTTGTCTTATCATATTACTCTCTCTCTCTCTCTCTCTCCCTCCATCTCTCTCTCTCTCTCTCTCTCTCTCTCTCTCTCTCTCTCCCTCCCTCTCTCTCTCTCTCTCTTTAAGGTTATAATGCAGTGGAATAGCCACAGCAGTCATTATTAATGAAGTTGCGGCAGATTCATTTCTTATTTATGAGAAGCTAACCAACTGGCAAGCTTTCTGACAGCGCTATTAATGATCTTTAGTGGGCTTCTGTCCAGTTCATCCTCTCTTCTCTCTCTCTCCTCCTTCTCTCTCTCTCTCTCTCTCTCTCTCTCTTTCTTTCTCACTCACTCGCTCTATTTATCTCGCTTGCCTTGTCTTACCCTCTATGTCTATCTTGCTCTCTCTCTCTCTCTCTTTGACTGTCTCACTTTGTCTATGTCATTCGTAACTTTTCTCTTTAGCTTGATTAAGGGCGTGTCAGTGTGTCTTTGCTATCATAACGACGGGAAAAGTACACCTTGTTGGTGGTCTGATATATACAGTATTTGAATGTTTGAAATGTTTGATTTAAAAACATTGCTTAAACTAATTCATTAACATTTCAATATTGTTTAAAGTTAAACTTAAAACATCAGGAAAATGTTTTAGCAACCAAAACTATTAAAAACATCACAAGCCCATATTTTGGCAATCTATAGGCGAGCCAGTGTGCACCGTGCAGCTTGATATAGGGCGTCAGTGTGTCTTTGCTATCGTAACGATGGGAAAAGTACACCTTGTCGGTGGTCTGACACATACAGTATTTAAATGTTTCAAACATTTAAAAACATTGATTAAACTAATGCATTAACATTTAAATACTGTGTAAAGTTAAAGTTAAAACATCAGGAAAATGTTTTAGCAACCAAAACTAAACATTAAAAACATCACAGAGCCCATATTTTAGCGATCTATAGGCAAGCCAGTGTGTCTTTGCTATCGCAACGATGGGAAAAGTACACCTTGTCGGTGGGCTGACATATACAGTATTTGAATGTTTGAAATAACACAAACATTTACAAACATTGATTAAACTAATGCATTAACATTTGAATACTGTGTAAAGTTGTTAAAACATCAGGAAAATGTTTTAGCAACCAAAACTAAACATTAAAAACATCACAGAACCCATATTTTAGCGATCTATAGGCGAGCCAGTGTGTCTTTGCTATCGCAACCACAGGAAAAGTACACTTTGCGCGTGTCAAAATTTGCTACGGTCAGATACTGATTATCTTAATTAATAATGGGTGTGGTTAATTTTTACCTTAATGTGAAATCAACCAATCAAAGTGTCACTTGCTCACTTACTCATGGTTTGAATCCCGGTCATGCAGCTTGCCATCAGCTAGAGCCAGAGCCCCGAGAGAGCACAGTTGGTCTTGCTCTCTCTGGGTGGGTACAGAAGATGGCGCTCTTTCCCCTCATCACTCCTAGGGTGATGTGGATCAGCACAAGGCTGCGTCTGTGAGCTGATGTATCAGAACCGAGTCTCGGCGCTTTTCTCCGAGAGTTAGCGCTGTGATGCTACTCGGCAGCAGTTCAAAAAGAGGTGGAGTCTGACTTCACATGTGTCGGAGGAGGCGTGTGCTAGTGTTCACCCTCCTGGTGTTGGGGTATTACTAGTGATGGGGGCGCACCTGTGTTTTCCGTTGCCAAGATAGCAATACACCAGATCATTCAGAAGCACTGTTGCATCTTTCTTTTTTTTCTCTCTTATTGTCTTGCTGTTGTTTTCCGTCTCTGTTTACGTCCTCTCTCTCTCTCTCTCTCTATCGCTCTATCTCTTTATGTAAAGTGGATGGCGAGTGGCAGGTGAAGGGAGGGGGGGTGGGGGGGGGGTGTAGGCATGTTGATGGAACAGCCGTTGAAGAGCCGGAGAGCAGCAGGGGGAGGCAGACAAATAATGAGTGACAGATCCGTGATTAAATCAAAGCTACAGCCTTAAGTGCTGAAGTATCGGCCTGTCAGTAGCAATCTAACACTGGATACACACACACACACACACACACACACACAACCTCCAGTCTCATCAACCTCACACACACTTTCTACCTTCAGCCTCATCACAGTACAGCTACTGCATACAGCATACAGGCCACACACACACACACACACTAAACACACTACAGTTTCACCCAACAAAGACTCCAATTCCCAGCATGCAATCACACCGGACTTTCCTGGCTCTGCTGATCACATGTCGCTACGGTGTTCCCCCTCCCCCAGCTTCTGATTGCTCACACCTGGTCTATATTAGTATAAATACCCCTCTGTTTCCTTAGCTCCTTACCAAGTGTTTGAAAACTAGTTTGCTTGCTCTCCTACGACGCACTTCTCTTTTTTTTCTTCTCGTTTTGTTACATGTGGAATAATTATTTAGAAAACAAAAATTTGTTTTATATGTTTTATGTTTCAGATTCTTCAAAGTAGCACCTCAGTTTTGTAACAGTTCATAACAGTTTTGTACCCTCTCATAGTCTGGATGACTAGTATTCATTGACAGTGTAGGAAAAAAGATACATATATATATATATATATATATATATATATATATAAAAAGATATATAAAAAGATATATATATATATATATAGATAGATAAATTAGTTGGTATACAGATGGGTTATGGGTTAGTGGGTCTATAACTGGAATAGTTGGCATATAATCACAGATTAGTTGGTATATAACCATATTAGTTGGTGTATTAACAGATTAGACAGTATATAAACAGATTAGTTGGTATATAGCCAGATTAGTTGGTAAATAGACTGATACATTGGTATATAAACAGATTAGTTGGTATATAAACAAATACATTGGTATGTATCCAGATTAGTTGATGTATAACCAGATTCATTGGTATGTAAACGGATTAGTTGGCATAAAAATGGAGCAGTGGGTATATAACTATTTTAGTTATATACCCAAACATGTAATATACTGTAATCACGCTGATATTTCCTTACAGTTCCTAATAACATTGTAATACAGTAAAATCTCGTATGATAACTGCACATTCTGAACGGGCGTTATTATTAAAGCGATAGCATATACGCTGCTTTTCTTTACAGCAGAAATACATTCCATTCAATTCCATTCCATTCCATTAGCGAGTAGCGAGTAGTGAGAGGAGAGAGCGGTGGAGGACTGAAATGCTGATTTTGCGAGTGATGAAGAAGCTGAAGGTGCTGAGTCTGAGCTGTGTCTCCGGGTAAACAGTGGAGATAGCAGTTTTTCACAGCAGAACAATCCTGATGATGAGGGGAAGTGGATTACAGAGCGCAGGAAGAGCGTCGGACCTGCGGAGGAATTAAATCAGCCCTCAGCTGTTCCTGAAGAGCCTGAAGAGCCTGAAGAGCCGCGCCGGAGAACAGCTCAACATATGAAGACCATTTTCTCTCCCCGCAGGAGATCAGCACCACGCCATCTTCTCCTGCAGCTCCTTCCTGCACCGAGCTCAACACACACACACACACACACACACACTACACACCTCCTACACACAACTACACACCTCCTACACACAACTACACACCTCTACACTCACACCCACACACAACTACACACACCCACACACAACTACACACAACTACACACCTCTACACTCACACCCACACACAACTACACACACCCACACACAACTACACACAACTACACACCTCTACACTCACACCCACACACAACTACACACACCCACACACAACTACACACAACTACACACCTCTACACTCACACCCACACACAACTACACACAACTACACACCTCTACACTCACACCCACACACAACTACACACAACTACACATGCCTATGCACACCTACACACAATTACACACACCCACACACACCTACACACAACTACTCATTTCTACACACACCCAGAATCCTGCAGACACACCTACACTAACACCTACACACACCTATATACACACCTACACACACCTATACAGACCTACACACACCCAGAGTCCTGCAGACACAGATTAATTGGTATATAAACAGATTAATTGGTTTATAAACAGATTAATTG
This sequence comes from Astyanax mexicanus, assembly GCF_023375975.1. NCBI lineage: Eukaryota > Metazoa > Chordata > Actinopteri > Characiformes > Acestrorhamphidae > Astyanax > Astyanax mexicanus. Next base: position 34,649,952 of record NC_064429.1, read on the forward strand.
GTATATAAACAGATTAATTGGTTTATAAACATATTAATTGGTATATAAGCAGATTAATTGGTATATAAACAGATTAATTGGTTTATAAACAGATTAATTGGTATATAAACAGATTAAATGGTATATAAACAGATTAATTGGTTTATAAACAGATTAATTGGTATATAAACAGATTAATTGGTTTATAAACAGATTAATTGGTATATAAACAGATTAAATGGTATATAAACAGATTAATTGGTATATAAACAGATTAATTGGTATATAAACAGATTAATTGGTATATAAACAGATTAATTGGTATATAAACAGATTAAATGGTATATAAACAGATTAATTGGTATATAAACAGATTAATTGGTATATAAACAGATTAATTGGTATATTAATGGACGAACAGGTGCTGCTGTTAACTGAAAGCCTGAATTCCAGGTGATTCCAGATCAGATCCAGGGCGTATGTATTGTAAATATTTGAATATACTCAAACTTTTTATGACTTAGTAACCAGTACCCACACTAATCTGTAACATTATCTCTTTCAGTTAGCTCCACATAGCGCTAGGCTAAAGCTAGCCACCTGTTTGCTGTATCTCTTCCAGGAAGCATTCTTATGCACAGCTACCGCAGTGTTATGCTAATTCCTCACATTGTTATGCTAGGCTAGCGCTAGCCGCTGGTTTGGCCGTGTCACTTCTGGAGAAAGAGAAGCGAGCGGCGTCTTCTTCCTCTCTCAGAGGAGAATAGATTCAGCCTGGAGGCGTAATTAGCAGAAATGAACCTGTGGTGTCATTCTGAGGCCTTTATTAGCGCTGGGATTAGCGCCGCGGACGCTGCTGGCCCAGATAGAGAAACGGCGAGACCTGAGAACTTCTGCTCGTCTCCATTCATCACACCTACGTCTGATTACGGCTCGTCACGTGACCCGCCGAACGCGTGAGACGATGTGTGTTTGATGTGTCTCGTATCTCTGAACTCTAATGGCGTTATTGCCCTGTTAGACAATTACAGACCACCGTTTCATAAAGTTTCAGAGTGTCTGAAGGTCATTTGGAGGCGGGGGGAGGGGTGGAGGCGAGGCGGGTGGAGGCGAGGCAGGTGAAGGCGAGGCAGGGGGGAATGAGAGTATATATGTCTGCAGCTTGTAAAAGTTTACGACTCTGTTTTGTGCGGCTGAATAAATCTAACAGTGTCAGTAGAGCTGAAATGTGTCGACACCCACTGACTCTACATAAACTTTACTCTCAATACATACTGGATACTAAGCATTTCACAGTGGATACTAACTTTTTCCTACATGAAACTGAACTTTCAATAGCGGATATTGAATATTACATAGTGGATACTGAATAGTCCACACTGGATACTGAACATTTCATAGCAGATACTGAATATTCCATACTGGATACTAAATAGTTTACAGCAGATGTGGGACACCTCATACTGGATACTGAATATTTCATACTGCATACAGAACATTTCACAGCAGATGGTGAATATTACAATACTGGATACTGAACATTTTAAAGTGGATGGTGAATATTCCATACTAGGTATACTGACTATTACATACTGGATACTGAACATTCCATACTGCATAGTGAATAATTTACAACAGACATGGCACAATTCATACTGGACACTGAATACTGCATAGTAGATGGTGAATAGTTTACAACATATGTGGAACAATTCATACTGGATATTGAATATAACATAGTAGATGCTTAATAGTTTACAACAGATGCGGGACAATTCATACTGGATACTGTTTTTTTTATAAGGTGGATACTAAACAATCCTTCCTGGACACTGAACTTTTGGACAGTGAAAATTTCACAGTGGATGCTGAACATTCCATAGCTGATACTAAATGTTCATACTCAATACTGAACATTCCATACTGGATACTAAACATTCCATACTGGATACAGAACATTCCATACTGGATACTGAACATTTTATAAGATTAATTGAATGTTCCATAGCTGATACTAAATATTCCATACTGGATACAGAATATTCCATACTGCATATTGAATATGCAGATGTAGGACAATTCATACTGGATACTGAATAATCCATTGTGGATACTGAACATTATATAGCAGATACTGAATAGTCCACGCTCAATACTAAATATACCATAGGGAATATTGAACATTCCATACTAGATACTGAACATTTCAAAATGCTTTGAACATTTCAAAGCATTCCATACTGGATACTGAACATTCCATAAGATTAATTGAATGTTCCATAGCTGATACTAAATATTCCATACTGGATACAGAATATTCCATACTGCATATTAAATATGCAGATGTGGGGCAATTCATACTGGAAACTAAACATTACATACTGGATACTGAACATTCCATTGCAATACCGAATATTCCATATTGGATACTGAACATTCCATACTGGATACAGAATATTCCATACTGGATGCTGAATAGTCCATACTGATTACTGAACATTCTATAGTGGATATTGAATATTACATACTGGATACTGAACGTTACATAGTGGAATCTAAACATTCCATATCAGATACTAAACATACCATACTGGATATTAAATATATTCCATAGCGGATGCTGACTAATCCATAGTGGATACTGAACATTCCATACTGGATACTGAACATTCCATACTGGATACTGAAAATATAGAGAGTATAGAAAATATATACCTTGTGTTTTTTGCAAAAATGCAAGCATCTATAATAATAATGCTTTGCTTTGCATTTACATTATATACAGTACATGTGATTATCTATAGTGCACCATCTGCATTATATAAGTGTACAGTGAACAGTATAGTCTCCATAGAACAAAGCTCTGACCAATAGAATAGGCCCCTCCGGAGCAGCTGTGATCACATGACCCTAAGATCACAGTGCGCAGGGGGGCTATACACCCCCCCACCACCACCCAGCATCTCTGCAGTGATGGAGCTCCGTGGAGGACCTCCGGGATGAGTTAGAGTGGCAGAACTAATCATCCAGCAGCGCTGCCTCTGACGCTGACGCTCTCCTGGGGCTGAATGCAATCAAATCTCCCTCACAGCAATGTTCCAGCACCAGGAGAGCGGGCTGGGAGGAGTCCTCAGGGAGGGGGAATAGTAATAGCGCTGAATCTGGAGGCCAGAGGCATGAGTTATTTATCAGGAGGCAGGAAGAGTGGCCGTCTCTCTCTCTCTCTCTCTCTGTACTAATGCAGTGTGGAACGGCCCACAGGAGAGCTAGCGTTAGCGTGATGTTGAGGCGGCGAACAGGAAGAGCATTAGCGAGATGTTCTCTGGAGATGTTTCAGAGCGTCTGAGTTCCTGACGTGAAACCGTTGCTGATGGAGCCGCGGCGCCACGATGTTAGTCGAGCGTCCCGTTAGTTTTGGCACGGGAAAATACATAAAATACGTAGATTTAGACAGTTTAAATAAGGGTTTAATGCTAAATGGGTAAAATAAAAAATCCATATCATACGTATTAATGCATAATTGGCGATATTATTCAGTTACTATTCACCAGGAGTAAAGCAGCATAAAGATATCCAAAAGCAGTGTGTAAGACTGGTGGAGGAGGACTGTTATATAACTATTATATAACGCATATGGGCCATATTATTTTTGTACTACATATATAAACTTACATGTATACAATACATAACTTGAAGACATATAGATTCTTGCGTTTGCAGATACGCACAGTACAGAAACTTATGGTAACACTTCCTATGAACCCTGTATTCACAATGCATTATAAATGCATTCATAATGCATTATATGACATGTATAATAACTCATAAGTACATTAGTACTTACAGTGACATTTATAACACATTATAAACTACAAGTATAAGGGTTTATAAAGAAAGGGCTTATAAAGCCTTATAATATCTGTTCATAAGAACATTGTACAATTACAACAAGTGTTGTAATGCACTATAACACATATTTGGTATATTTTGGTATAATGCATTATTAGCTTTTATAAAAGTGCGTAACACATTATAAAGCCTTATGTACAGTCATTACTGACTGACTTTAAGGGAAGTGAGTTTTCATATGCTTTTTAAATGTGAAGTACTATAATGTCTTATAGAGCATTATGAATGCTCTTTACTGTCTTTAAGTGTGTTTTTTTGAGGCATAATAAGGCATAATAACATTTACTTCCTGTGTAAAACACACTTCACTTAAAGCCAATAATGAGCACTCACAATGCTCTATGAGACATTATAGTGAGGCATAGTAAAATTTGCTTCGTGTTTAAAAAGCATATCAAAACTCACTTCACTTAAGTCAGTAATCTCAGTTATAACTGTATATAAGGCTTTTATAATGTGTTACGCACTTTTATAAAAGCTTAATTTGAGAAATCATAGCTGCGTATTATAATGCATTGTACCAAAATATATAATACCAAATCTATGTTATAGTGCATTACAACACTACATTGTACAATGTCCTTATGAACAGATATTAGCTCTTTTTTTTATAAACCCTTACACGTGTAGTTTGTAATGTGTTATGTATGTCACTGTAAGTACTTATGAGTTATTATACAGGCTTATTACAGTCACTATAAGGTATTATGCATGTCATATAATGCACAATGAATGCATTCATAAGGCATTATGAATACAGGGTTCATAGGAAGTGTTACCAAACTTATTTATTGTATATAGTGTATCGCAGGCCTGGTATGTAGTATGTAGCATGATGCTAACTGCTGTACACCAGCTTCCATTGTCTGTTAGCTACGTTAGCTTGCTAGCTCTTAGCTCTGCAGCAGTATTAGCGGCTGGATGGGGTGAAAGCTGGTAAATTGGATTTTTCTCTGGACTGTCGCTTTAAGGCAGCGTTTCTGCGAGCTGTCTCTGAGCTGTCGCTGTAAGTACTTATGAGTTATTATACAGGCTTATTCCAGTCATTATAAGGTATTATGCATGTCATATAATGCAGTATGAATGCATTCATAAGGCATTATGAATACAGGGTTCATAGGAAGTTTTACCAAACTTATTTATTGTATATAGTGTATCGCAGGCCTGGTATGTAGTATGTAGCATGATGCTAACTGCTGTACACCAGCTTCCATTGTCTGTTAGCTACGTTAGCTTGCTAGCTCCTAGCTCTGCAGCAGTATTAGCGGCTGGTGGGCTGCGCTGGTGGGCTGTTTGGGGTGAAAGCGGGTAAATAGGATTGTTCTCCGGACTGTCGCTTTAAGGCAGCGTTTCTGCTAGCTGTCGCTGTAAGTACTTGTGAGTTATTATACAGGCTTATTCCAGCCATTATAAGGTATTATGCATGTCATATAATGTACAATGAATGCATTCATAAGGCATTATGAATACAGGGTTCATAGGAAGTGTTACCAGATTTATTTATTGTATATAGTGCACCGCAGGCCTGGTATGTTGTATGTAGCATTGTAGCATGATGCTAACTGCTGTACACAAGCTTCCACTATCTGTTAGCCACGTTAGCCTGCTAGCTCCTAGCTCTGCAGCAGTATTAGCGGCTGGTGGGCTGCGCTGGTGGGCTGTTTGGGGTGAAAGCTGGTAAATTGGATTTTTCTCCGGACTGTCGCTTTAAGGCAGCGTTTCTGCGAGCTGTCGTTTCCTCTGTCAAATTATGACACTTTCTGGAGCTGGATTCCCTCGCCAGCAGTTACAAATTAGTCCATTAAAGCTGTCGGCCGCTGCCCTTTCTCTTCCCGCCCCCGAGAGGGAGAGGCAGGTTCCAATTATAATTTTACAGCAGGAACACGAGGTGAGGGAGGATTATGACTGGGAGTTTCTGCTGCTGCTGCTGCTGTTGAAGGGAATCGGGGGCAATTTAAAGAGCCGGTATTCTGCATTTCTCTCCGCTTTCATTTTATTCCCACAGCTCCACTTTCCACGACCTTTCTGAGGGTTTTTACGTACGACAGTAGCGCCGCAGTCTTAGATAACGATTTCACACCGTGCTTTATCCTTTATTAAACAGCACTACTGTATATATTTAACACATTTATATACGTATACAGATATACAGCTCTGGAAAAAAAATAAGAGAATTTCTACTGCGGACCACATTTCTCCCATATATATATATATATATATTGCAAAGAAAAAAAGTTCATATTCATAAAGTTTTAAGAGTTCAGAAATAATCAATATTTGGTGGAATAACCCTGGTGGATTTTAAACACAGTTTTTTTCAGGCATCTTGGCATCATGTTCTCCTCCTCCACCAGTCTTACACACTGCTTTTGGATAACTTTATGCTGCTTTACTCCTGGTGCAAAAATTCAAGCAGTTCAGTTTGGTGGTTTGATGGCTTGTGATCATCCATCTTCCTCTTGATTATATTCCAGAGGTTTTCAATTTGGTAAAATCAAAGAAACTCATCATTTTTGAGTCTCGTATTTTTTTTTTTTTTTATCCCAGAGCTGTATATACGTAAATATAATGGAAATATACTCAATTCATATGAACATAAACACAGTACATTTGGCTTGCAGTTACTGTAGTAACAAGTAGCTACAAGAAGAGGCTACCATTTTGTGGGTAGTGTACCTCCTGGTGAGACATTGTTAACTGCTAGACATGCCTAAATTTTGTGTGGACGATATACTGTCCCATAAATTATTGCGATAAACAATTTAATTTTCAATTCAGGCATTCAAACTAACATGAAACTAATTTTTCAAATCAAACACAAAACGACACCACTGTTTTTAAAGTGAACATTCACATTATAAAGTGCTTTTCTCACTAAAAAAAAAAAAAAAAAAGAATAACATAAGCTTATATTATTATTGTCAGCAAAAATAACTGTGTACAAATCTCTATATATCTTATTTAAATCAAATCAAATCGTATCAAAATACTCAAGCAAAGACTAAGAGCAAATAAGTCGCTTATATAGGGCTACCCCATGTGGCTAGTATTCAGGTGATCTGCTTGCTGGAAGTGTCATGCGCTGTGTCATGTGATCGGAATTGGGTGCAATGTCAGTGTGTGGTGCATCCTGGGTAATGTAGTCTGTAGAGGCTGCAGATCGCAGGCAAAACTGCCAGGCGTGACAGTGCAAATATACTGTACGATAAATCGATAATGCAATTATCGTGACAGGCCTAGACATTGAAAGAGGACGCATTATTATTGATTGTTTTAATAATTTTTTCCAATATTAGCGACAACCTACAAGTGTAGAGCTACAGGATCTACAGGCCCAGCTGTAGCAGCATCTGTGGGTAAATACCCAACCGTCTCAATCTCGTCTCATGATGCTCATCCAGACTAGAGGCTTCTTTCAGTTGAATATAGCAGTTATAAATCAGTATCATGTCTGAGGTTGATTGTAAGCAGCCAGATTTTCAGTGAATACAGGCAGAAACAGGTGTTTAGATACTGTGTGTATAACACATCACCTATATCACCTATCAGCCTTTTTACGGAAATGCGCCCTCTGACCCCTCCGTTATTTGCCGTATTTTCCAGCCTTTTCATCTCATTTAACATCTATTTCATCTGAAATAAGAGCTGTCGACCCTCTTCTGCTCCCTGACCGTTATTTACAGAGCGAGATCATCAGATCAAGTGCTGTATAATAGAGGATATAGACTCATTCCATCACCACCAGAAACATACGCCCACGCGTGAGGCCTATTATACACCACCGCGCTTCCTCTCACTGGCCACTTTATTGGAAACATCTTTTTTTTTTTATTCCTCACTCTGGACACTTTACTAGAAACACCTACTTCAGCTTTTTGTTCTTCTAATAATATTGCAAGAGTGAGGAAGCTCTATATATCTTTATATCTTATTTAAATCAAATCAAATCGAATCAAAAGACTAAAAAAAAGAGCAAAACTAAGAGCAAATAAGCCTCTTATAAAGAGCTAAACCATGTGGCTAGTATTCAGGTGATCTGCTTGCTGGAAGCTGGAAATGTCATGTGATCGGGATTGGGTGTAATGTCGGAGTGTGGTGCATTCTGGGTAATGTAGTCCAGAGTCTGCAGATCAGAGGTAAAACTGCCAGGCGTGACAGTGCAAATATATTGTACGATAAATCGATAATGCAATTATCGTGGCAGGCCTAGACATTGAGAGGGGACGCATTATTGATCGTTTTAACACAATTTTCCAATATTAGCTTCAACCTACGAGTGTAGAGCTGCAGGATCTACAGGCCCAGCTGTAGCAGCACCTGTGGGTAAATGTAGAACCTCCTCAATACCCAACCGTCTCAATCTCGTCTCATGATGCTCATCCAGGCTAGAGGCTTCAGGCTAGAGGCTTCTTTTAGATTCGTAAGTGTTCCTAATAAATCGGCCAATAGCTTCACTACAAAATTTAACGCACCTGCTCCCTGTGCACACCTGAGACATCATTAGTAACACTAATAAGTCACATGACATTTTGGAGGGAAAATGACAAGCAGTTCTCAATTTAGACATTTAGGGGTGTAGTGTCTTAGTGGTGTACTCACTTTAGTTTCTGGTGGTTTTTAGACATTAATGGCTGTCTATTAAATTATTTTGAGGGAAGAATAAATTTACACTGTTATATAAGCTGCACACAGACTACTTTTCATTGTGTCAAAGTGTCATTTTGTCAGTGTTGTACCATGAAAAAATATACTTAAATATCTGCAGAAGCCTTTTTTTAAAAGAGCAGGTTCCACTCAAAAACAGACCTCGCGTTGGTTGTCCAAAAAAGCTGAGTGCACGTGAAGCTCAGCGTCACGTCCAAATGCTTTGAAGATAGGTGCAGGAGATTAAAGAGGTGGGGGGGGAGTCAGCCTGTCAGTGCCACCATACCCTGCACACTACATCAAATTGGTCTGTAGTAGAGAGCCTCTTCTGAAGTCTGTACACAAGAAAGTCCGCAAACAGTTTGCTGAATACATGTCTGCAGAAATGTGAGGGATGTACTCACTTTTTGTGATACACTGTAAGCTACATTTGTGCTTCTATTATATACTGATCACTTTAATAATAAAAAAATTGGCGTTTCTAATAAAGTGGCCAGTTCAGGTGTAAGCTAATTTGATTTGTGCACAGCATTTTAAAAGAGCAGGGTCTCCTCAAAACAGACCTTGCGTTGGTCGTCCAAAGAAGCTGAGTGAACGTGAAGCTCAGCGTCACGGTCAAATGCTGTCTTTGAGAGATAGGCGCAGGAGTGCTGTCAGCATTGCTGCAGAGATTGAAGAGGTGGGGGGGTGGGGGGTCGGTCTGTCAGTGCTCAGACCATACCTCGCACACTACATCAAATTGGTCTGTAGTAGAGAGCCTCTTCTGAAGACTGTACATAAGAAAGCCCGCAAACAGTTTGCTGAATACATGTCTGCAGAAATGTGAGGGGTGTGCTCACATTTGTGATACACTGTAGCTACATTTGTGCTTCTATTGTATACTGATCACTTTAATAATGAAAAAAAAAATTTCCGTTTCTAATAAAGTGGCCAGTTCGAGTGTAAGCTAATTTGATTTGTGCACAGTGGCCAAGATCATCCAGCGTTTTTAAAAGGGCAGGGTCCACTCAAAAACAGACCTCACGTTGGTCGTCCAAAGAAGCTGAGTGCATGGGCAGGAGTGCTGTCACTCTGCCATTGCTGCAGAGATTGAAGGGGTGGGGGGTGGGCTGTCAGTGCTGAGACCATACGCTGCACACTACATCAAATTGGTTTGCATAAGGACGCCTCTTCTGAAGTCTGTATACAAGAAAGCCTGCAGAAATGTGAGGGGTGTCCTCACATTTGTGATACACTGTAAGCTACATTTGTGCTTCTATTGTTTACTGATCACTTTAATAATAAGAAAATTAATTGGTGTTTCTAATAAAGTGGCCAGTATGAGTGTAAGCTGATTTGATTTGTGCTTTATAAAGGAAGAGAACGCGCCGTTCCTTAGAGCTGTTAATAATACGCCGTTCAGACAGTGACCGACAGGGTCGTTCACACCTGAGCCGGATCTTTTCTCCTGGGTTTCTCCGGGAGAATCCCTCCCTCTCTGTCCGCGCTGGATGGCGGCGGTCCGGGTTGGGCGCTGGATGGCGGCGGTCCGGGTTCGGCGCTGACCCTGCCAGCAGTTCAGGCGCTGTTAGAGTGGTGGTGTATCTGATTAATTGGTTCTGCACCTCGTTTCGCATCAGGACGGGCCAACGGCTAATGAAATCATGCAGGAATTAAGTCGTTAAGGGGCCAAACATTTCTTCTTGGCTCGTCTTAACAAGCCTGAAAAGCTGGATCCTGCACACACACACACACACTCAGACACACACACACTCCATCTCTCGGCCTGTGCTCCCTTCCAAGTCTTGCCAGCAGCAGCTTGCATCCAAGATGTTCAAAAAAAAAAGGGCTGAGTGAAAAGAGGCTGAATTAATCAGGGAAAAAGCAGAGTCAGATGGATGGATGGAGGAGTGGAGAGAGGGAGGAGTGGAGAGAGGGAGAGAAGGAGGGAGGGAGGGAGGGCAGGGAACGAGGGGCTCAAACAGAATAAAGAAAGAAGAAACAGCTTCAGCTTCGCTCTGAGAACGGGCCGTGTTTCAACACTTTTACACACCCGCATGATTCTAAGTGCACCCTTTTAAGTCGACTGAGCGCTGAAATATTTTCATTATTGTCATTATTACTATCATTATTTTCAAGAGTGTTAAGCCCTATTCGGACGGGATTTTAGTTTCTCAGGGGGTCCTCTTGGTTAATTTTCTCTTTTATGGAGGGGGTCCTCTGTTTCTATTTTTTTATTACCGTCCAGAACAACCATGTACGTGTTTTTCTCTGAGGAACGTCCTCTAAAAAAATTACAGGCTAAATTATCTATTGTTTTCCGTGTTCTTCCGGTAATTTTAGTCCCGTCGGGACGCACATCTCTGAGTTTCGTCACCTCACATTTAATAAAAGTTAAATAAAATAGCTATTTGTTCTCTGAAACGCACTGTAATTACACTTTGGGCGCGTAGAGATCCCATGGAGATCCATGTTAAACACAGCAGCGAGTGAAAACTGGAGAAACTAAGATGCAGATAAAAATTTACTTTATTTTCAAAAGTATATGGCAAACAGCAGTAACACAGAGATACCATACTAGAGCAGGCGAACAGTCCAGGGGTCATACACAGCAAGGCAATATCAGAGAGTAGGCGAAAATGAAGGTCAGTGAACAAAACAAGGTCAAAAAACGAGAGATAAACACAGTCAAAAGAATAAAGCGTTGTACAAATATAGAACTACAACCACGTGGCTAGTACTCAGGTGATCTGCTTCCTGCTGGAATTATTATGTGCTGTGTCATGTGACCGGAATTGGGTGCAATGTCAGTGAGTGGTGCATCCTGGGTAATGTAGCCCAAAGGCTGCAGATCGCAAGCTGTCATGTCTTGGCCCTGTCTCGTGTCTTTGTGTGCTTTCCCCACGTGACCTGTGCTCCCCTGTGTCTTCCGTCTCAGTACTTTTCCACCTGTGTCTCATTTGTAGCTCCGCCCCTGCCCCAGGTGTTTCTAATTATAGTGTTTCCTGTTTCCTTATTTAGCCCTCGTCTACCACTTTGTCTCCGTCGGTCTTTGCACCTTCCCCTGTTGTTTTGTCTCTCCGTGTTCTTCCATGTTTCATAGCCCTAGTCATTGCCCGTGTTTACCTCAGTTATTCTCTTGTGTATGTTTTCTAGTTTCTTGTTTATTTCCTTGTTTCCCAGTCCTCTGCTTAGTGTTTTGTTTCTAGTATATTCCTTGTATATATTTATATCCCTGCCCTGTTTAGTTTTGTTTATTTCTTGTTTGGTTTTTCTAGTCTCTTGTTTAGCTCCGTGTTCCTTAGTTCCTTGTACATACCCCTTCTTTGTGTTTATTCCTAGTTTAGCTCCTTGTATATATTCCCTGTTTGTTTATCATTATTATTATCTCTAGTTTGTTATTGGTTATTTGTGTTTCTTTGTTACATGTTTACTTGTTGCTTGTTTCCTTGTTTCTTTGTTATTTATTTAATAAATTATTTATTTATCGCCCTTACCTGCACCTGTGTCCGCCTCCTCGTCTCCCTGCCTGGGTCAACTCGTGACAGAAAGACCGACCGCAACATGGACACAGCAGGTTCTGCGTGGATGGGCACCAGGATGGCGATTCGCCGTGCTCCTTGCGGGACCCCGGCGCAGGACACCTCGAGGCCTCAAGGACGCCGCAGGCCTCGGGGTAGGCGCTCTAAGGGGTCCCGCCAGCCGGAAGAAGACCCCTTTTCCGGGGAGGATTTTCTTGGGGGGGCGATGAGGGTTGGTGCTTTGAGCCTCGGTACCTCCATGTACCCGAGGCTCAAGGAGCGGGACCCGTGGGACTTTCTCGGGTGCGCTCCCAGCAGCTCCGAGGACGAAGAGGAGCTCTACCCCGCACCGGCCCGTGCTCCGTTACCGTTTCCCCCAGGGGCGGTGCTCTACCCGGCTCTCGGCCGCACAGCTCCAGAGGCCGTCCCGACTCACGTCCGTTCCCCTGCAGCCAAGGTGCGCTCCTCACCGGTGGTTCCAGAGCTAGCTTCCCCGGTGGCTAAGGCGTTAGCTTCCCCGGCGCCTCCAAAGCTAGCTCCTCCCGCGGCCAAGACACTCTCCTCTCCCGCGGCAAAGGCGCAAGCTGTGAAACCGCGCTCCGGGACTTCCGCGATGGCAGTCGAACCGCGCTCCGTGTTCCCCGCGGTTGCTGCCGAATCGCGCTACAGGACCTCCAACCCGGTGAGCCAGCCGCGAGCAGAGACTTTCCACGCGCTGGACTCAGCCGGAGGGAGTAAAAATCCGGTCCGGGTTTTTGCGGCAACCGCAGCCTTGAGCCCCACAGCTGCAGCGCCAGCCCCTCAGGCTGAGGAGCTGGCTTTCATGGCGGCTGCGGGGCTGGATTTCGCCGCTGCAGTCCAGCCTCTCTCTGGGACTATCTCCGCGGCAACCCAGCCGTGCTCCAGGACTGTTATGGAGACTTTTCCCGTGCCGGTCTTTACCGGCGGCCCCGCGCTTTCTGCTTCTACAGTCTCTGCCGGCGAAGCTGCAGCTCCGGTCCGGGTTTTCGTTTCACCCGCAGTCTCAAGCCCTGCTGCTGCTCCGCTGGATCTGCACACACCCAGCTCCGAAATTCTCTCGGCGGCCACGCCCATCTCCGAGGTGTCTTCGGCTGCTGAGCCACGCCCCCGGACTCCTGCCGTGTCTGCAGAAGCTGCTCCAGCCTCCGTCTCTGCAGAAGCTGCTCCAGCCTCAGTCTCTGCTCCAGTCTCCGTGTCTGCTGAAGCTGCTGAAGCCTCCGTGTCTGCAGAAGCTGCTCCAGCCTCCGTCTCTGCAGAAGCTGCTCCAGCCTCCGTCTCTGCAGAAGCTGCTCCAGCCTCAGTCTCTGCTCCAGTCTCCGTGTCTGCTGAAGCTGCTGAAGCCTCCGTGTCTGCAGAAGCTGCTCCAGCCTCCGTCTCTGCAGAAGCTGCTCCAGCCTCAGTCTCTGCTCCAGTCTCCGTGTCTGCTGAAGCTGCTGAAGCCTCCGTGTCTGCAGAAGCTGCTCCAGCCTCCGTCTCTGCTCCAGCTGTTCAAGCCTTCAAGTCTGCTCCAGCTGTTCAAGCCTTCAAGTTTGCTCCAGCTGTTCAAGCCTTCAAGTCTGCCCCAGCTGTTCAAGCCTTCAAGTCTGCTCCAGCTGTTCAAGCCTTCAAGTCTGCTCCAGCTGTTCAAGCCTTCAAGTCTGCTCCAGCTGTTCAAGCCTTCAAGTCTGCTCCAGCTGTTCCAGTCTCAGTGTCTGCTCCAGCAGTTCCAGTCTCCGTGCCAGAGCCAGCTGCCCAAGTCTCCGTGCCAGAGCCAGCTGCCCAAGTCTCCGTGCCAGAGCCAGCTGCCCAAGTCTCCGTGCCAGAGCCAGCTGCCCAAGTCTCCGTGCCAGAGCCAGCTGCCCAAGTCTCCGTGCCAGAGCCAGCTGCCCAAGTCTCCGTGCCAGAGCCAGCTGCCAGAGTCGCCGCGCCGCCAGCGCCAGCTCCCGCTGCCAGAGTCGCCGCGCCGCCAGCGCCAGCTCCCGCTGCCAGAGTCGCCGCGCCGCCAGCGCCAGCTCCCGCTGCCAGAGTCGCCGCGCCGCCAGCGCCAGCTCCCGCTGCCCGAGTCGTCACCCCACCGGTTCCTACTCCCAGGACTTTGTTTCGTCCCAGGCCCCACGTACCCAGGCAGGCACCGAGGCCCCCGGACTTTCACCCCAGTACTGTGCCCAGGCTGGCTCCGTGGACTTCCCCTCAGACATTTGCCAGTCCTGGGCACCCACCGGTGTTTTTGGTCCCCATATCTCTCCCTGTTTTGGTCCCTGTCTCTGTTTACGTCCCTGTACCCGTGTCTGTCTCTGTCTCTGTTCCCGTCCCAGTTACTGTGTTCGTGTCAGTCCCTGTTAATGTCCTCGTCCCTGTTCCCATGTCTAGTCCTGACCAGTCTCCGTCTCCTGTCCAGTCTCACGTCCAGTCTCCGTCTCCTGTCCAGTCTCACGTCCAGTCTCCATCTCCTGTCCAGTTCCCTGCCCAGCCTCCGTCCCCTGTTCTGTCTCCGTCCACCGTCCAGTTCCCTGTCCAGTCTCCGTTCCCCGTCCAGTCTCCGTCTCCTGTCCAGTTCCCCGTCCAGTCTCCGTCTCCCGTTCAGTCTCCCGTCCAGTCTCTGTCCTCTGTCCTGTCTCCGTTTCAGTCCCCGGTCTCGACTCCTGTTTTCCCTGGCCTCTCCCTGCCGCCAGCCCCCGGGGTTCGTTTTTCCGCGCCTCGGGAGCTGCGCGTTTAGGGGGAGGCTTCTGTCATGTCTTGGCCCTGTCTCGTGTCTTTGTGTGCTTTCCCCACGTGACCTGTGCTCCCCTGTGTCTTCCGTCTCAGTACTTTTCCACCTGTGTCTCATTTGTAGCTCCGCCCCTGCCCCAGGTGTTTCTAATTATAGTGTTTCCTGTTTCCTTATTTAGCCCTCGTCTACCACTTTGTCTCCGTCGGTCTTTGCACCTTCCCCTGTTGTTTTGTCTCTCCGTGTTCTTCCATGTTTCATAGCCCTAGTCATTGCCCGTGTTTACCTCAGTTATTCTCTTGTGTATGTTTTCTAGTTTCTTGTTTATTTCCTTGTTTCCCAGTCCTCTGCTTAGTGTTTTGTTTCTAGTATATTCCTTGTATATATTTATATCCCTGCCCTGTTTAGTTTTGTTTATTTCTTGTTTGGTTTTTCTAGTCTCTTGTTTAGCTCCGTGTTCCTTAGTTCCTTGTACATACCCCTTCTTTGTGTTTATTCCTAGTTTAGCTCCTTGTATATATTCCCTGTTTGTTTATCATTATTATTATCTCTAGTTTGTTATTGGTTATTTGTGTTTCTTTGTTACATGTTTACTTGTTGCTTGTTTCCTTGTTTCTTTGTTATTTATTTAATAAATTATTTATTTATCGCCCTTACCTGCACCTGTGTCCGCCTCCTCGTCTCCCTGCCTGGGTCAACTCGTGACACAAGCAGAGCGATGGGAGAGACTGGAGCGTTTTTAGGATATGGTTAATTGTACGATAAATCGATAATGCATTGAGACATTAAAAGGGGGCACATTATTGGTCATTTTAACAAAATTTTCTTTAACCCTATTCGTACTGGATTTTAGTTTCTCAGGGGGTCCTCTTGAATAATTTTCTCTTTTATGAAGGGGGGGTCCTCTGTGATTTTATCCCCATCCAGAACAACCATGTACGTGTTTTTCTCTGAAAAGTCTTCTGAGAAAATAAGATAGATAGATAGATAGATAGATAGATAGATAGATAGATAGATAGATAGATAGATAGATAGATAGATAGATAGATACTTTATTGATCCCCGGGGGGAAATTCTTGGCATCCAGCAGCAGGTTACACAATACACAAAGTTAAAAAAGATAAAATATAAAATATAAAGATACATATAAATACAATCAAATAAGAAATAGAATATACAGTGTAAATGTACAGTCTTCGTGTGTGTGTGTAATGGAGATGGAGAATGGAGGTAGTGCAGTTGAACACAATAGACAGTGAACACCAGTTGATGTGCATAATGTGAGGATAACTGATGTCAGCCAAACAGAAAGTGCAAATACACAGTTATATAATAATTTAAATTAAATTAAGCAGTGCAAAAGATACGTAAACAGTGCAAAAGATACGTAAACAGTAGATGAATTAACTAGTGAATGAACTACTAGTGCAAAATATGGTAGAACTATAAAAAGTGTTCTAGGCATCAGCAAGTCTGAGAGTGTGTCCATAGCTGGGGGTGTGTCCATAGCTGGGGGTGTGTCCATGGTGTGGCCAGAGTGGCCGGAATGAAAAAGTTTCACAGAGTCTTTAGTTTGCTGTGCTGAGAGGAGTTGAACAGTCTTATGGCCTGAGGAACAAAAGACTTTCGGAGTCTGTCTGTGGAGCAGGACTGGGACAGCAGTCTGCCGCTGAATGAGCTCCTCTGCCTGGTGATGGTGCTGTGCAGAGGGTGGTGAACATTGTCCATGATGTTCAGCAGCTTACTGAGGGCTCTCCTCTCTGCCAGTGGTGTTAAGAACTCCAGCTCTAATCCCAGCACAGAACCAGCTTTCCTCACCAGCCTGTCCAGTCGTCCAGCATCCCTCTTGCTGATGCTGCCTCCCCAACACACAACAGTGTAAAAGAGGACGCTGGCTACCACAGACTGGTAGAACATCAGGAGGAGTTTCTGGCAGATGTTGAAAGCCCTGAGCCTTCTGAGGAAGTACAGTCTGCTCTGAGCCTTCCTGTAGAGGGAGTCAGTGTTCACTGACCAGTCCAGCCTATCGTCCAGGTGCACACCAAGGTATAACAGGCTGAATTATCCACTGTTTTCCGTGGTCCTCCGGTAATTTTAGTCCCGTCCGAATGCACATCTCTGAGTTTCATCACCTCGTGTTTAAGAAAAGCTTAATAAAATAGATATTTGACCTCTGAAACGCACCGTGATTACACTTTGGGCATGCAGAGATCCCACGGAGATCCATGTATAACACAACAGCGAGTGGAAATGGAGAAGCTACGATGCAGATAAAAAATTACTTTATTTACAAAAGTAGGCAATATCAGAGAGTAGGCGAAAATCGAGGTTGATGAACAAAACAAGGTCAAAAAACGAGAGATAAACACAGTCAATAGAATAACGCGTTGTACGAATATAGAACTACAACCACGTGGCTAGTACTCAGGTGATCTGCTTCCTGGAATTATCATGTGCTGTGTCAGTGTGAGGTGCATCCTGGGTAATGTAGCCCAAAGGCTGCAGATCGCAGGCAGAGCGATGGGAGAGACTGGAGCGTTTTTACGATATGGTAAATTGTACGATAAATCGATAATGCATTGAGACATTAAAAACGGGCACATTATTGGTCATTTTAACAACAGGGTCTTTAACCCTATTCAGGATTTTAGTTTCTCAGGTGGTCCTCTTGGGTAATTTTCTCTTTTATGAAGGGGGGGGGGGGGGTGGGGGGGGTGGGGTCCTCTGTGATTTTTATTCCCGTCCAGAACGATCATGTATGTGTTTTTCTCTGAGGAAAGTGCTCCTCTGGTAATTTTTTTAGTCCCGTCCGGACGCACATCTCTGAGTTTCGTCTCCTCACGTTTAATAAACGTTTGATAAAATAGCTATTTGTCCTCTGAAACACACCGTGATTACACTTTGGGAGCGCAGAGATCCCACAGAGATCCATGTTAAACACAACGGCGAGTGGAAATGGAGGAGCTACTGAACGCGATGTCATGTGACCGAGAAAGCAACTGCAGTCCGGATGTAAGAGTTTTATTGTATATTATTTATTGTAATATTGTATTTTTCACAGACGTCCCCCTGAGAAACTAATCCCATCCGGATAGGGCTTTGGAGATGCTTAAAACTAAAATCTGAACTGAATTTTAAACCAAATTTTAAATAACTGAATATAAAATTTGAATACTGGCACCACTCCAACTCAGTACTCTGGCATGCAGAGTACAATCTCATTCACTAGATACTACCTCACAATTTATACACTATCCCCTAACTGAAGGAACCCATCGAATCACAACCTCTTTCCTGCTTTTTCTATTATTTTTTCCTGTAAATTCCTGTAAATGATAATTGAACAAATTTCCAGATTAAATCAAAGACATTTTGGGCTAACATAGATTTAGCAATCTGTAGAAAAACTATGGGTCCAAATTTAGCTATTTATAGTCAGTGTGTCTTTGCTATCGTAACGACGGGAAAAGTACACCTTGCGTGTCTCAAAACAAATACGCTAAATGCATGTACTAATTTTCTTAATTAATCATGGATGTGTTTTAGGTGAAATAAACCAATCAGAGTGTCTCTTGCTCATCATTCCCTTAAAGAGTCAGGGGAGCTCTGACGTTGGCGGATTGCTATTTTAATGGTGCAGCTACCTGGACGTGTCCAACAAACTCTTCTCATCAGAGGAAACTGAGCTGCTGGTTGACGCTGTGAAGGAGCTCCAGCAGCTCATTTACAGGGACAACAATGTTATTTTATTTACTGTTCTGTTTATTGTTGATGTAAAAAAAAGTGACTGTTGACTGTTGTCAGGGTTGTATTGAGTCAGTGGCGCACCTCTGTTTTACGTTGCCAAGATACGCCAAGCAATACACCAGAAATTCACCAGACCACCACGCCAATCAGCATTAAGATATATTCAGAAGCACTGTTGCTGTTTAAACGATGCAGGTGTAAGGTGTGAAAATAGACTGTTGTCGGGGTGTAAGATAGCAATGGAAGCCATGAGCATCGCAACGCACCTTGCAGAGGGTGAAATAATATAATATAGTATAATATATACAGTACAGGCCAAAAGTTTGGACACACCTTCTCTTTTTCAATGCGTTTTCTCTTTATTTTCAGGACTTTTTACATTGTAGATTCTCACTGAAGCATCAAAACTATGAATGAACACATGTGGAGTTTTATGTACTTAACAAAAAATGAGCTGAACCTCCACAGTCACCGGACCTGAACCCAATCCAGATGGTTTGGGGTGAGCTGGAGCACAGAGTGAAGAAGGCAAAGGAGAAACAAGTGCTAATAAACACCTCTGGGAACTCCTTCTTTCCTTCAAGACTGTTGGAAAACCACCATTTAATTTCAGGTGGCCACCTCTTTGAGAGAATCTCATTGAGAGAATGATGCCAAGAGTGTGTAATCAAAGCAGTAATCAGAGCAAAGGGTGGCTTTTATTTTGAAGAAACTAGAATATAAAACATGTTTTTTAGTTATTTCACCTTTTTTGTTAAGTAAATAAAAACTCCACATGTGTTCATTCATAGTTTTGATGCTTCAGTGAGAATCTACAATGTAAATAGTCATGAAAATAAAGAAAACGCACTGAAAAAGAGAAGGTGTGTTCAAACTTATCATATTTTTTGCACTATAAGATGTACCGGATTATAAGGCACGTTATCAATAAACGTCTATTTTTTGGTCTATTTCCATACATAAGTTAAGTTGGTATCACTTTAAAATAAGACTACCTTTATAAAGGGTTTATAAATGGTTTACAATTAGTTTATTAATGGTTACTAATTAGGTTGTAAATGCCTTAAAATCATTAATAATCAGTTATAACACATACATAGAAAAGGGCAACAATGACCTGTTGTTTGCCAAATAGTGAACCCATTTCAGGTGGCCACCTCTTTGAGAGAATCTCATTGAGAGAATGATGCCAAGAGTGTGTAATCAAAGCAGTAATCAGAGCAAAGGGCGGCTTTATTAAGTACATAAAACTCCACATGTGTTCATTCATAGTTTTGATGCTTCAGTGAGAATCTACAATGTAAAAATCAGTCACAAAAATAAAGAGAAAACACATTGAAAAAGAGAAGGTATAATATAGTTTTCAGATCCGACTTACAGCATTTAGAGATAACGTAGATTAAAAATTGAAGCGCTAGCCGCAGAAACATCGTCAGCTTCCGGCTTCTATATATACACGTTTTTTTGTCTTTTCATTTTTCCGTTTTTTTGTTTTTTGGCTCTTGGATTTGGTCCCAAGCCCTGGAGGGCAGGAAAGTGGTAAGAAAGAGAGAGGGATGGAGGAGTGGAGGAGTGTGGGCTGGACTTAACAAGCAGGGAACTCGTAGATTTAAAGGCGCTGCTAAAAATTTATGGCAGCATGTTTGGACGGAGGCCACGGCGAACAGCTTGGCCGGCCGAGCCGGAGCGCAGCGGGACGCCTAATAAGCCCGGCGCAATTTTTCACCCCATATTTTATCAATAAAAAAGCAGTTAAAAAACCCACCGCGGACGCCATCTGGAGCCGCCTTTCATTCTCTAAATCCCGCCGTTGTTAAAACGCTTCTTGGCAGTTTGCAGCTCGTTCCCCGTCTGCAGATGTGAGGGAGAGAAATCTTCAGACGCTTTTTTTTTTCCCTCTCTCGCTCTCGCGCTCCGGCTCTCGCGCTCTGATCAAAGAGCTGCAGCAGACGGAGAAAACTCACCGCCCTCGGCTACCACAAGGCCGAGGCCGGGGTTACCGCCGAACATTATTTATTTATTTGCGCCGTTATTTATTTATCCCTCTCCACTCCCACACGAGTCCGCCCGGACCCCCCGCTCACCCCCGGCCTGGAACGCAGCGCCGCTCGCAGCCTGCCGAGACTCGAGCCGGCTCCGGTTTTGGCACGAGGGCGGTCGTTTTGCATGTCGCCGCGTTTGGCACGGGCTGGAACCGCGCTGCCGGGATCCAGAATAAGCTCTTAAAACACACGCTGAGGATCAGTTTTATGCAAATTCAACCCTCGCGCGGAAAAAGCCTGAGTGTTTGCACGAGAGTTTCCCAAAAACGTGTCTCGTAAATCTTTCCGTTTCCTCCAGAAAGCCTCCGACGAGCTGCGAAAACCGTGCAAATCTCAACCCAAAACAAGAGCCGAACAAACCGACTGAAACCAGAGAAAAAGAACAAGCAAACCTTAAACAAACGAAAGTCTCTAAAAAACACTAAAAGCAAGTAAATCAATCAAAAGCATGAAAAACGAAAGTCCCAAAAATCTGAAAGCTAAACAA
Source organism: Astyanax mexicanus (assembly GCF_023375975.1). Classification (NCBI taxonomy): domain Eukaryota; kingdom Metazoa; phylum Chordata; class Actinopteri; order Characiformes; family Acestrorhamphidae; genus Astyanax; species Astyanax mexicanus. The sequence goes on from NC_064429.1 coordinate 34,670,967, forward strand.
ACCTGCCACACTTAAACCACAAGCTAAAAGGAAAATAAAATCAGTAAAGCAACCAAAAGCATAAAGGAAACGAAAGCTAAATCAACCAAATAAAAGAAAAACTCTAAACAAACAAAAGTCCCCCCAAAAAATTGAAAGCTAAACAAACTTGCTACACTTAAAGTACAAGCCCAAAAAAGGTAAGTAAAGCAACCAAAAGCATAAAGGAAACAAAAGCTAAATCAAACCAATGAAAGAACAAGCAAAGACTAAACAAACTAAATAAATACTAAAGCTAAACCAATAAAAGGCAAAAGCTAAAGAAACCAATCCATACACCAAAAGATAATCTAGTCGAACAAAAGCTAAAAGGTGAAAGCTAAACAAATAAACCCAAAACAAACAAACAAACAAAAAATCACTGACCAAACAAGCAAAAGCTAAAAGATGGAAGTCAAACCAACCCAAACAAAAAAGTGAGAGATAAATCAAACAGACAAAAGCTAAAACTAAAAGTTAAACAAACCAATCAAACCCACAAAACAACAACAACAAAGGAAGCGAAAGCTAACCAAACAATCACATGCTAAACAAACCAACCCAAACCAAGTGAGAAAAATGCCAAAAAACACGACAGCTAATCAAACTAAACCTAAGTTAAAGGCCAGAACTGAACAAACTCATCAAAAATAAAAATACAGCAGCTAAACAAACAAATCAAAATCCATGTAACAAAAGTGTACTCAAATCAAACAAAAGCTAAAAGGCGAAAGCTAAACAAATCCAAAAACAAAACAAGCAAAAAATGCAAGTACTAAAAAAACACCTAAAAGCTAAAAAGTGAAAGCTAAACCAACCTGAACCAAAAAGTGAGAGTGTAAAAGTAAATGAACCAAGCAAAATGTCAGAAACATCCAAACCAAACATCCAAAGCTAATCCAAACAAACAAACAATATAAACAAACCAATCAGAAGCAGCAAAGTCAAAACTGAAACTAAACACTTCTAAAAACTTCGGTAATGGCCTGTAAGGCTCCTTGTGTGCTAACTAAACACTCAAAAGCAACAAAGTGAAAACTTAAACTAAAACTGAAACTAAACACTTCTAAAACTTCTCTAATGGCCTGCTAAAGCTCCTAGCGCGCTAATTTCACGGAGTGCATCAGATAAAGTGCACGGCCCGTTGCTGACAAATAGAAAGCCGGAGCAGAATCGCTGTAATTAGCTATTGTGTTAGCGCCGCGGTCGCGCACGCTGAGCCGGAGACTGCCGGAAACACGTCCCCAGCACTTTCACACCGGGCTAGCCCGCTATCGCGCGTGCGCGAGCAGCTTGAGCGAGCGCTGGCTGAGGGACGGGGGTTGTTACGGTGGCGGTGGGCTCGCGGGGCCCCAGCGCTCAGGCTGGGTGTTGATGGACCCTCCCCTCAGCCTCCGCCACACTCGTTTGGCAGCCGTCCCTCCATCCATCCGCGGCGGCGCATATTCCGGCTGTCAGGGCCATGTGTTAGCGCTCTTCAGAGCCGCCGCCAGCAGCCTCTCCGAGACCCCTCCCCCCCTCTGGCACCGCCGCGGGTTCCCTCAGACTGTAGCAGGTTTGCGCTAATGAAGTCAAATTAATTTAATCGAGGCCCCATCTAACCTATCTGAGCTGCCAGCAGGGAGGTGAGCTTCGTGCCAGGCTGGCTGCTGACTCCACTCCAGAAAAAGCCTGTCAGAACTCATAAGGGTTAGCGCTGGCCGCTAGCCGTGCTAAAAAGTGTGCTGAAGAAAGTGCACGCAAAAAAAAGTGCACATGCCGAAAATAATGCACATGCTAAAAAAGTGCATGCGCTAAAAAATGCATCCTATAAAAAGAGCACTTGCTAGAAAGTGCACATGCTAAAAAAGTGCACCAAACCAACCAAAAGCTAGAAATTGAATAACAACAAAAAAATGGAAGGTAAACAAACCAACCAAAATGTAAAAACAAACCAAGCCAAACATCAAAATCTAAACCAAACAAACTAGTCTTAAGTAAAACTAAAAGTGCATGTGCTAAAAAAGTGCATGCTCTAAAAGTGCACATGCTAGAAAAAAAGTGCACATGCTGAAAAAAGTGCACACGCTAAAAAGCGCATGTGCTGAAAAAAATTGCACGCACTGAAAAGTGCACGCTCTAAAAAGTGCACACCAGAAAAAGCCTGTCAGAACTCTTAAAGGGTTAGCATTGGCTGCTAATGCTGCACATGCTAAAAAAAAAGTGCACATGCTAAAAAAAAGTGCACGTGCTAAAAAAGTACATGTGCTAAAAAGTGCACATGCTAAAAAAAAGTGCACATGCTAACAATAAAGAGCACGTGATAAAAAAGTGCACACGCTAAAAAGTGCACACGCTAAAAAGTGCACACGCTAAAAAGTACACACTCTGAAAAGGTGCACACGTTAACTAGTGCACGCTCTAGCCGTGTAGAAGAACCCGAGGCGAAACCGAGGCGAACAAAAGGAGCTGTAGTGTGTTAAAGTTCCTCCGAAGGGCCGTAAAAAACCCCGAGAGACCCCCGTTCTGCTGGAGTTCTGAAACCCGACAGACTTCCCATGTCATTAAAAAGCTGCTAAAACGAGAAAGAGAGAAAAAATCCGGCAAATGAGCGCTAGTGGCTAGCATCGTTAGCCGCCCTCCGCCGGCCCCCCCTCGCCCCCTGCGCCTCTAAACCCCCTGTAAACTTTTACGTTCGCCTCTTTGATACAATAATTATTTTTTCCTGTAATCTTTCAAGCTCCGCACCTTTTCCCCTCGCCGGATCGGATCAAAGCCGGCTGTTTTTCAGCACCGGGGACTCAGCCGGCGCTAATTGAAAGCAGCCGGACGCTGTGTGTTTTGGTCTGGGTATCTCGGCGCTCGGCCCTCCGGGGTCGTTCCCTTTTCCCTGCACAGCACAGCACAGCACATCTAATGCCCCGGCGATGTGGAAACAGCCGGCACAAACAGCCAAGAAAAAAAGAGGAGTGCAGCTCGGGGTTAGCACTGCTACAGAGCTCAAAGTTTACAGGGTAATTTTAAAGCACAAAAATTACAATAAGTGATGTTTTAGTGCAACTAGGTATCAGTTAACAGGGTAAAACAGGCTTAAAATTATATCAAGTCATGGCAAAGAAGCAACTCGCATGAGCTACATATTTACAGGGTCATTGTGAAACATAAAAGTTAAGCTAAATAATATTTTAATGTAACTGCATAGCGATAAAAATTGGCTAAAATATATATAGCTCATAGCTCATGAGCCACTAGAATGTGCTAAATGTTTACAGATTCATTCTAAAACACAAAAAAAACAAGAAGCTAAACTATATTTTAGAGAAAGTATATTATTTTTATAGTATTCTATATTACTGTGTGGCAGTTACCAGCGTAAATTGGCTTAAAATGATATCATATTCCAAATGATGTTCAACCCAAGCATTGAAGGAGCTGAGCCCAGGGGTTAGCATTAGCAAGTGAGCTACTAGCATAAGCTGATTGTTTATAGGGTCGTTTTGAAACACAAAAATAAAGCTTAAAGGAATTTTACTGTAACTGTGTAGCACATGAAATTGACATAAACATACAGTCATATGAAAAAGTTTGGGCACCCCTATTAATCTTAATCATTTTAGTTGTAAATATTTGGGTGTTTCAGCCATTTCAGTTTGATATATCTAATAACTGATGGACACAGTAATATTTCAGGATTGAAATGAGGTTTATTGTACTAACAGAAAATGTGCAATATGCATTAAACCAAAATTTGACCGGTGCAAAAGTATGAGCACCCTTATCATTTTATTGATTTGAATACTCCTAACTACTTTTTACTGACTTACTGAAGCACAAAATTGGTTTGGTAACCTCATTGAGCTTTGAACTTCATAGCCAGGTGTATCCAATCACGAGAAAAGGTATTTAAGGTGGCCAATTGCAAGTTGTTCTCCTATTTGAATCTCCTCTGAAGAGTGGCATCATGGGCTCATCAAAACAACTCTCAAATGATCTAAAAACAAAGATTGTTCAACATAGTTGTTCAGGGGAAGGATACAAAAAGTTGTCTCAGAGATTTAACCTGTCAGTTTCCACTGTGAGGAACATAATAAGGAAATGGAAGAGCACAGGGACAGTTCTTGTTAAGCCCAGAAGTGGCAGGCCAAGAAAAATATCAGAAAAGCAGAGAAGAAGAATGGTGAGAACAGTCAAGGACAATCCACAGACCACCTCCAAAGAGCTGCAGCATCATCTTGCTGCAGATGGTGTCACTGTGCATCGGTCAACAATACAGCGCACTTTGCACAAGGAGAAGCTGTATGGGAGAGTGATGCGAAAGAAGCCGTTTCTGCAAGCACGCCACAAACAGAGTCAACTGAGGTATGCAAAAGCAGAAATGGCTTTTGTGCCCATACTTCTGCACTGGTCAAATTTTGGTTTAATGCATATTGCACATTTTCTGTTAGTACAATAAACCTCATTTCAATCCTGAAATATTACTGTGTCCATCAGTTATTAGATATATCAAACTGAAACAGCTGTTACAACTAAAAATGATTAAGATTAATAGGGGTGCCCAAACTTTTTCATATAACTGTCCTATAATATCATATTTCACATTATGTGGAAAGAAGCAACCCAATCCATGATGCTAGCTAGTGAGCCACTAGCATTAGCTAAATGTTTACAGGGTCAATTTAAACAGAAAATAAAGATTAAGGTAAAAAAATATGTTCAACCCAAGGCATGGAGAAGCTTGGCTGGAAGATTAGCGAGTAGCATCACAGAGCTAACGCTTGAATCTGATACATCAGCTCACAGATGCCTTGTGCTGATCCACATCACCCTAGGAGTGATGAGAGGAAAAAGAGAGAGCGCCAGAGAGAGCAAGGTCAACTGTGCTCTCTCAGGGCTCCGGCCGTTGATGGCAAGCTGCAGCGATCTTCTAATCATAGTGGCACTTTAGATCACTGGACCACTCGGAGCCCAGCTATGCTTACTTTTTTTTTTATAAGCTCTTAAGATCAGACTTCAAAATAAAAGTCCCTTTAAACAATGCTTATAATTCTTTTAGAAACTATGTAACCTTGTTACTAAGCTTTTAGCTTTTAACATCAGGCTTCAAAATAAAAGTCCTTTTAAAAGAAGGCTTGAAATGCTTTTTTAAACTGTGTAACCTTGTTACCAAGCTTTCATCTGTTTTTAATTTGTGCGCCGCGTGAACTTTTTTTTTTTTTTTTTGTGATGAATGGACCCAAAGAAACAGCCCGAAACTGTTTCTTATTGAGTTACCGTCTCAGAAACAGGATGTTTTGTTTAAACGATGATAAATTGCGGATAAAAGTACTAATGATTTGTTGGGTTTTTTTTTGTTTTCTTTGCAGGGAACGACTTAAAAGTCCTCCCCGATTAGCGTCGGCCTATTAAAAACGAGCTGTAGGTTCTAATTACGTGGGTTTTTCTCCAGAGCTCGCGAGGAAATGCCGACCTCTCCGGGGGAACATTACAATCAGCGGCCTGGGTTAACATAATAGCCACCATAAGGCGTTCTGTATCTGTCCTTGATTGTCTGTGTCGTTTCTTGGAAGATCAGAGGGACGTTTGTAGAGCTCCTGCAGACGCTGGCGCTCGGCCCGGCCTACCAAAGCCAAAGGCGCTGCGCTCTCCAGCCACGTTTATTGAATAAAGAAGTCATTTTGGCGTTTTGTTTATGCTGGGATTTGAAATGCTCGAGTATGACACACAGATGTGAGCTCACGAGCGTGCACACACACTTATACACACTCACACACAATGTTTTTCCTTTGAGCCGACAACATCTGCATCCAATGTGGACGTTTAGGTTTATTGCTGATGTGGAAAAACGTTTACAGCGCTCGGCTTATCGTCCTAAACGCTGTTTCAACAAAGCCAAAGTACGGCCTGCCATCACCGCGCCACTGTCACAACACATGCCCCCATTACTGCTGAGAATTAAAGTAGAAATACAGAGAATTTACATAATTCTGAGATTTTATATGTATAACATTCTGGTGCATTATAATGGCATGAGCTAAATGTTCATTTCTATTTTTAAGTACAAAAAAATAAGCTTAAAGATGTTTTAGTGCAACTGTTCATCAGTTAACAGGGTAAATCTGGCTTCAAATTACAGTATACCCTATTCTAAATCTAAATTAATTCTGAGTTTTTATATGTGTAAAATTCTGGTGCATTATTACAACAGGACAATGCCACATAGCTCAGCATCGTTCACAAGTTCCAAAAAAAAAAAGTGCTCCGGTGATCCGGTATAACGCTGCTTTAGTCCGGTGGAGGAGTGGTGGGCAGAGCGAGGAGAAACGATAAGATTTCAGCTCTTGCTCATGAATATTCAAATATTCATACATGCAAACGCATCGTCCTCCTCGCCCGGAGATCCTATGTAAACTTACTTTTAACTAGTGTAAACAGGACAGTTATAAACTAGTTTTAAACCTGTCTATCTCAATTGTACTTGGCTGGTGTTGTTCCTCCATAGACAAATTCTAACCATTTGTTCCTTAACTCTGAATTACTGGATAAAGTATATAAACACTGATGTGTTATAATAACTGACTAGCCACGGACAGTAGGTACAGATCCATCCTTCAGACAAAGTCTGCTGGCTAATCCTGATGGTGTACTGTCTCAACCAAAATGACCAAAATTTTACAGAAATAACTTTCCAGTTATTACAACAATTATCACACAGTGTTTCCAGTCAGTCCATCTATCATTATATCATTATTATAGACATGTTTGAAGTAAAATCCTAAAAACTAAAGCTTTGATATAAAGTCATCCACTGTACAGAAATTACATCAGAAACATCACTTTTCCAACACACTGTAAAGCACTATTTCAAGAGGACAATGCTTATTTCTACCATGTCTTGCATGTCTTGAAATGTTTGAAGTAAAATAAAAAAAAACTAAAATAATAATAAAAAAAACATTTACACAACAAAGAATACATATTTAGAAATTCACAGTGAAAAAAAAACAATGAATAAATACATATAAATAATCATTTTAAATTATGGCGTTCTATTACTTTTTAAAATATGCTGTGCCAACAACATTTACCAAAAAGTTGGTACCACTTTAAAATAAGGCTCCTTTATAAAGAGTTTATAAATACTTTATAAAGGAGTTTATTTTTGTTGTTAATAACTTTATATATTTAACTATAATAACATTTTAAACGACTAAACTGACTTTATATAACTCACTTTATATTATTTTATTACATATGTTTAAAAAAGTAATTGTCGCTGTTGTTCTTTCTATTTATATGTTGTAAAAGCTTAATAATGTTTTTTTTTAAGTATTTACATCTTATTTTATAACCATTAATAAATACATTTATAAACTATTTATAAATTCTTTATGAAGGAGCCTTATTTTAAAATAGTACTGAAAAGTTACAAGAGACAGTGAATTAAAAAGTACTACTACTTCTATTATCCCTCCCTCCATTATATTATATTATATATTATATATATATAATATACTTTAACAACAGTTTTAAAATATACAATTTTTAGAGACAAAATCTTTGTCTAAAAACCTTTAAACGTACAACAAAATCTTACAGTATGTTGCCGTTAATACGACATTTTTTCTAGGGATGCCCATGCATTTTTAACAAGATAATGCAAAACCACATGCTGCACAAATTACAAAGGCGCGACTGTGAGAAAAGAAGAGGGTATGGGCACTGGATTTGGTAAAAGGATGTATAGTAAGTGAAATATAGTAAGTGAAGTTGAGCAGATAAAAGCCAAAGTAAAAGTGAAAAAATCATTTTTTTTTCTTTTTACTGTGTATTTTTGCATACCGTCCCAACATTTTCTGATCTTTGGTCGTATTTAAGTCAATATTTATAGATATCAAAGAGCCACGCAGTGTCAGAAGCCACATAATCAAGACTATAAACCTTCACTCAACACCTCCACACGCTCTGAGACATGAATTAGCTTCACTTTAAGCTTCTATTAGCCACACTAGCTTCCTAGCTCCAGTGATAAAACCAAAGAAACAAGATGTCAGACAAGAAACGACCGGATTAATCGACTCAATCTGTGGTAAACTGGCGAATATCGACTATATTAATTGACCTCAGCACACTAAATCCATCATTCCCTCACACACTGCCGTGGTGTAACCCTGTTATATCCAAGAAGCGCAAAGCTAACAGCTAACGCAAGTCTAAGGCAAACATCAAAGGTGCAACAAAAACTTGCCTGAGGCGAAACACACTCGGCGGATTACACCTGAACCTGGCCTCCCACGCACCGCAGATATTTTAAACACTCCAGTCTCTCCACACCTCCAAAATAAACACACCAAAAGCTGTTTAACTAGCTCTCAGCGCGGTTAGCATCGGCGCGTGCCGCTGATTTAAAGACTGGAGGTCAGGCTCATTCCACTTTAGCAGGAATGAGGTACGACATATCTCCAAATATTTGTGAACAGCACTTCTAATGAAGGATATGCATTTAGCAATGTAGAAAATGTACCTACCGCTGACACAGATGTGCAAATGCACACAAACAAACATTCATAGCTTATCTAGTCCATGTAGTTGAGAGGTACTGACAGGAGAATAGGACCGTCTGGAGCATGTAAATGTAATGAAGAACCTACTATATTTAGGTATGTGCTATAGGGGTATAAAACTGGTGACCAGTTTGATGGATTGGTTGGTCTACTAGCATGACCATCTTGAGCAAGCTAATTAGTCTAAGCATGCTGGTAGACCAACATATGGTTAAGAAGCTTGAGGCCAAAAGTGGTTGACCAATGTGCTTGTTATGCTGGTCAACAAGTTTGGTCATGCTGGCTATCTAGCTTGGTCAACTTGACTAGAACCATCAGGTTGGCCATGGTGATTTACTTGAACAGTCAGTTTGGCCATGATGATTGGCTAAAACTGTCAGGTTGGTCAATGTGATTGACTAAATCCATTAGGTTGGCTATGGTGATGAATTGGAACTGTCAGGTTGGCCATGGTGATGGACTAAAACTGCCAGTTTGGCCATAGTTATGGACTAGAACTGTAAGGTTGGCTACTGGGATTGACTAAAACCATTAAGTTGGCCATGATGATTGACTAGAACTGACTAGTTGGCCATGATGATTGACTAGAACCATCAGGTTGGCCATGGTAATGGACTAGAACCATTACGTTGGCCATGGTGATGGACTACAATCATCTCGTTGGCCATAGTAATTGACTAAAACTTTCAGGTTGGCCATGGTGATGGACTAGAATCGACAAGCTGGCAATTGTAATTAACTAAAACCATTAGGTTGGCAATGGTGATCGACTAGAACCATTAGGTTGGCCATGGTGATGGAGTAGAACCATCAGGTTGGTCATGTTGGTTGACTAGCTTGGTTGAGTTGGTCATGTTGGTTGACTAGCATGGTTGAGTTGGTCATGTTGGTTGACTAGCTTGGTTGAGTTGGTCATGTTGGTTGACTAGCTTGGTTGAGTTGGTCATGTTGGTTGACTAGCTTGGTTGAGTTGGTCATGTTGGTTGACTAGCATGGTTGAGTTGCATGTTGGTTGACTAGCAAGGTTGAGTTGGTCATGTTGGATGAATAGTTTGGTTGAGTTGGTCATTTTGGTTAACTAGCTTGGTCAGGTTGGTCTTGTTGGTTAACTAGTTTGGACAGGTTGGTCATGTTGGTTGACTAGCTTGGTTGACTAGGTTGGTTGAGTTGGTCTTGTTGGTTAACTAGCTTGGTCAGGTTGGTCATGTTGGTTGACTAGCTTGGTTGAGTTGGTCATGTTGGTTGACTAGCTTGGTCATGGTGGTCATGCAGGTCAACATGCTTGTTCACACTGGTAAAATAGCCTTGGTTAGGTTGGTCTAATGCTGGTAGAGCAGCCAAACTATCGAACTCAAATGACAACATGCTCTACATTGGTCAGGAGCTACAATCATCCAGCAGCTTGACCAGCTCGAGCTGAGCAAGCTGTTTTGTTCAGCAGGGATCAGTCCTTAGAGAAGATGTAATGAATGTAATTCTGAACAGAAGACTGTAATTACACCCGGAATCAGGAACGTAAACAATGATAAACTTAACAAATGATTTCATCTGGTAAAAAGCGAGTGAAAGAGAGTTTATTCAAATCAAATAAACACACTGAACAAACACTCGGTACAGTATATTTATTTGAGTCGAGTTAAACCAGTTAAACTGCTTGTTTCCACTGATCGTTCGTTCTGCTGAAGCGTTATCCTTCTTTTTTACACTTTTCTACGGTTTGAAAGTCTCGGCCTTGCCCTCGCTCTGCCCTCTGCAGAAAAAAGCGAGCCAGCTCTGGGTCAGCGCAGGCCGATGAAAGCTTGAAAAATTAGCCAGACTCCCATCTGACAAAACGTCAAGCAGCAAGTGGCCGTCTCCTCCAATAAAAACACAATCAGCCCAACGAGAACCAGCTCCAGAATTCCGGCTCCAGAACCCGGAGAACTCGGCTTCCACACACACGCTGTGATCAAGAGAGGCCATGCGAGCGAAACGCTAACGCGTCCCATCTGCCCTTCATAAACCAGCAGAAAAAAACACAGAGCCGAGAGAACATCGAAAACAGGCCCAAATAAATCACACAGCTAACCCACTGAGAGAGAGAGAGAGAGAGAGAGAGAGACAGAGAGAGAGACAGAGAGAGAGAGAGAGAAAGAGAGAGAGAGAAAGAGAGAGAGAGAAAGAGAGAGAGAGAGAGAGAGAGAGAGAAAGAAGTTGGGTTGGTGGTGGAATTAAAACCTTGTCCAAAACACCAGCAAAGTAACTAAGAACCAACTTAGGAAACCTAGCGCCAACCTGGAGAAAATTAATGGTAGTAAAACTGCTAGAATAATCTGACAACTGCAGTGAAACTGTAGAAAAAGTGTTGTGCTGGTTTTGGTGGCCAGCAAGCTTTGGTCATGTTGGTTATGGTGGTTAAATAGCTTGGTCATGTTGGTAATGGTGACCAAACTAGCTTTGTTGTGTTGGGTACAGTGGTAAAAGCTTGGTTATGCTGGTTATACTGTTCAAATAGATTGGTTATACTATATATGCAAGACAACCACCTTGGTTGTGGTGGTGATGTATGATGTATGACCAATGTAACCCATATGTTGGCATGTTAGCTGGGGTCATGCTGGTTATGTTGGTTAAATATCTTGGTTGTATTGTTAATGGTAGTCAACTAGCTTTCTTCATGTTGGTTATGGTGGTTAATGAGCTTGGTCCTGTTGGTTATGATGGTTAACTTGCTTGGTCATTTTGGTTGTGGTAGTCAATAAGCTTGGACATGTTGGTTATGGACATATTGGTTATGGTGGCCAACTAGTTTGGTCATATTGGATATGGTGGTTAACTACCTTGGTCAAGTTGGTTAAGGTGTTCGACTGGCTTGGTCTTTTTGGTTATGGTCATGTTGGTTATGGTCATGTTGGTTATGGTGGTCAAATATCTTGGTCATTTTGGACATGGTCATGTTTGTTATAGTGACCAACTATCTTGGTCATATTGGTTAGGGTGTTTAACTACCTTGGTCAAGCTGATTATGGTGGCCAACTAGCTTGGTCATGTTGGTTATGGTGGCCATCCAGCTTGGTCATGTTAGTTTTGGACATGTTGGTTATGGTGGCCAACTAGCTTGGTTGTGTTGAACATGGTGGTCAACTAGTTTGGTTGTATTGGTTATGATGGCCAATGAGGTTAGTCATGTTGGTTATCATGGTTAAAACGCTTGGTTGTATTGGTTTTTGTGGTTAGCAAGCTTGGTCATACTGGTAATATAGCTTGGTCATTTAGTGGATTGGTGGCCAACTATCTTGGTCATACTGCTTTTGAAAGTCAACCAGCATGGTCTTGATGTTTCATGCTAGAATTGCTGGTCACCCAGCTTGGTCATGTTGTTTATCCTGTTTATGCTGTTTATTGCTTTGCTATTTCTTACTAATATCACTTACGGTTGGCTGGGGCAGCTCTAGCAGGGCACGATCCTATGGAGACTAGTCGCTCATTTCCCCTTATATACCTACAAGATCCGTCATTAAACGGATCGGGTGGATCTTCTTTCGTTCCTACCTTCCTTCCTAACCTTGATTATTCTTAATTCCGTTGGGAACGTCTCTTTAATTTCTGTGTGAAATCTGAACCCAGAATTCCCACATGACTGCTTTCCTATTGGACACCTTCAAACCTTGGATGATGGTTGAATACATTTCTGGGGGAGGGGAGGAGGAGCGAGTCTCCTGAAGGAGAGACGGAGGAGGAGGAGCGAGAGTAGAAGGGCAAGGAGTCGTTTTCTCTCTGTATTTTCTTTCTCTCGCTCTGTCCTTCACTTCAGAGAGAAATAGAGAGAGCGCGAGAGAAAGAGAGAGAGAGAGAGAGAGGGAGGGAAATTGGGCGAGACAGGGAGAGAGAGAGGAAATGACATCTCCATATGAAGGTGTGTGTTGTGTGTCCGTATTAGGGTGTGTGTGTGTCAGTTGTAATTTCACGGCGCCCGCGGGGAGCAGAATTAAAGCGGTGTGTGTGATCTGATTGGGCGCTCGGCAGCTGACGGGGGAATATTGCAGGTAAATTGGTTTTAAATGAAAGGCGGCGCTCCGGCGGCGCTCCGGCGCTCCGGCCCAGGTGTGCCTAATCTAATTCCATTAAACAGATGAGGACGGATGATCGCTCGCGTCTCCCACATTAAGCCCCTCCATCTTCACCCCCATAAAGAAACTATTACAGCCTGTCAGCGCCGGCCCGGTGGGCTGCCTCTCACCATACACACGCCCCTGCCTCACACAGAGAGTGTGTGTGTATGTGTGTGTGTGTGTGTGTGAGGGTCTGTGGGGTACATTATAGATCATTAGTTTCTTCACGTCTTTGACAGGAAGGAGAAAAAGAGAGAGAGAGAGAGAGAGAGAGAGAGAGAGGGATAAGTCATGAGAAGAGATGGGTGGTGGAAGTGATGTGAAATAGAGAAGGAGGGATGAAAAATAAGGACGAGAGAGAAACAGAAAGAGGGATGGATGAGAAAGAGGGTGGGAGAGACGAATTAGAGAGGGAGGGAGGGATAAAAATGAAGGAAGAGAGAAAAGAAGGAATGGATGGATGGGATGGATAGGTGAATTAGGGAAGAAGGAAGTAGTGCAGTAGTATGAGAATTGTCCTGCTGTATCCCAGGATGGGTGTTGCTATGGTATTCCAGGTGGTTGCTAGGGTGTTTCTAGACGGTTGCAAGAATAACCCTGGTTGTTTCTAGAAACTAAATAGGAAAAATAGGAAAAAGGGGGAAGGAAGAGAAAAAGATTGGGAGGGATGACAAACAGAGAGAAAGAGAGAGAGGGGGTGGTGTCTGGATTGAGGGATAAAAAAAGAGAGTGGGAAAGGAATAGGAGAAAGAAAGAGTGTACGGAAGGAATGTGAAAGACAGAGGGATGAAGGAGATGAAAAAGGTGGGAGGAATGGATGGATAAGAGAAAAAGGGAAGGAGGTATGAGAAAGAGGGTGGGAGAGGAATTCGAGAGGGAGGAAGGGAGGGAGAAAGAGAGGAGAGGAAAGAAGGAGGAAGGGATGAATGGATAATAGGAAGAGGGAAGAAGGTAAGTAGGGAGGGAGGAAGTGGTGCAGCGGTATGCGGAGCAGCATCAGGATCCGTGTTACTATGGTATTTCAGGTGGTTGTTAGGGTGTTTCTAAACAGTTAATAATAACCCTGGTTGTTTCTAGAAACAATAGAAGAATAGTAAAAAGGGAGAACATGTTAAAGGACAGAGAAAGACACAGGAAGAAAAAGAATGAGAAGGTGAGGAGGAGGGATAAAAAGGAGAGGGATTGAGAAAAGATAGAGAAAAAGAGTGGGACGGATGAGAAACAGAGAGAGGGAAAAAAGAGAGTGGGTGGGAAAGGGAAAGGAAAAAGAAGTAGTGTAAGGAAGGAAGAAAGGAATGTGAAAGAGACACGAGGGACGAAAAAGAAGGATGAGAGAGAAAGAGAAGGAGGCATGAAAAAGAGAAAGATGGAGGAAAGGATGAGAAAGAGGGTGGGAGTGAGGGATTAAAGAAGAAGGAAAAAGGGAGGAGAGGAAAGAAGGAGGGAGGGATGGATGGGCAGCATCAGGTGGAAGAGAATTGCCCTGCTGTATCCCAGGTTGGGTGTTGCTAGGTAAACCAAGTGGTTGCTAGGGTGTTTTTAGATGGCTGCAAACCCTGGTTGTTTCTAGAAAAGATGGAGAAAGAGTTGGAGGAGAAAGAGAAAGAGAGAAGGAATGAGAAGGAGAGGGAGGATAAAAAGAGAGGGACTGAGAAAAAGAAGAGAGAAGGTGGTGTTTCTAGGATTGGTGTTACTATGATATTTCAGGTGGTTGCTTGGGTGTTTCTAGATGGCTGCAATAATAAACCTGGTTGCTTCTACAGGGTTGATAGGTAATTGATATAGTATCCCAGGAAAAAAAGGCAGGATGAGAGGAAGAAAGAGAGAGAGAGAGAGAGAGAGAGAGAGTTATTTTACATGCTGATGTTCAGACTGACTCTTGTGCTACATCAGCTCGGAGGATGAAGCGACTCCTGATAAGAGCGTGAGGAGCTCCGTCACCACGCTGAGCTCTGAGATCTCCATCTCTGAGATAACTGCAGAATTACTGCGTCAATCAGGAACCGTGAGATACTGAGGAGAATATAAGGAGGCGGAGCCGGGAGAATGTGGGAAGGTGGAGATGGGAGGTAAAAGGTGTAGGTGGAAGTTGAAGTAGTGGAGATAAGAGGCGAGGCAAAGAAGGTGAAGCCAGTGTAAAGAAGGTGGAGCTGGGAGGGAGGAGTGAAGAAGCTGAAGCAAGAATTAAAAAAGGTGGAGCTGGGAGGAAAAATGATAAAGGTGGAGCCAGAGTAAAGAAGGTGAAGCTGTGAGGTAAAGTAAGGGAAGGCGGAGCAAGAATAAAGAAGGTAGTAGATTGATAAAGATGGAGATGGAAGGTAGAGGTAAGAAGGTGGAGCTAGTGAGAAGAAGGTGGATGTGGGAGGCGGAGTGAAGAAAGTGGAGCAAGAATAAAAAGGTGGAAATGGAAGGCAAATTGATAAAGGTGGAGCAAGAAAAAAGAAGGTGGAGCTTGGAGACAGAGTGAAGAAGATGGAACAAGAATAAAAAAGTGGAGCTGGGAGGCAAAATGATAAAAGTGGAGCTAGAGTAAAGAGAGATGAAGTAAAGAAGGTGGAGCTGGGAGGTGGAGTGAAGAAGTTGAAACCAGAATAAAGAAGGTGGAGCTGGGAGGTGAAGGAAAGAAGTTGGAGCCAGAATAAAAAAAGGTGGTGGAGTGAAAAAGGTGGAGCTGGCAGATGGAGTAAAAAGGTGGAGCAAAAAAGGTGGAGCTATGAGAAGAAATGATAAAGGTGGAACCAGTGTAAGAAGGTGGAGCTTGGAGGCGAGGCCAGAGAGGTGGAGCAAGAGTAAAGAAGGTGGAGCTGGGAGGCAGAGTAAAGAAGGTGGAGCCAGTGTAAAAAAGGTGGAGCAGGGAGGCAAAGAGATACAGGTGTAGCCAGTGTAAAGAAGGTGGAGTTGGGTGGTGGAGTAAAGAAGGTGGAGCCAGTGTAAAGAATGTGGAGCTGGGAGGCAGAGTAAAGAAGGTGGAGCTGGGAGGCAGAGTGAAGAAGGTGGAGCCAGAGTAAAGAAGGTGGAGCTAGGAGTCGAAGCCAGGAAGGTGGAGCTAGGAGGGTATAGTAAAGAAGGTGGAGCAGGGAGAGGAAGCCAGGAAGGTGGAGCTAGGAGGGTATAGTAAAGAAGGTGGAGCTGGGAGGCAGAGTGAAGAATGTGGAGCCGGAGTAAAGAAGGTGGAGCGGGGAGGCAAAGAGATACAGGTGCAGCCAGTGTAAAGAAGGTGGAGTTGGGTGGTGGAGTAAAGAAGGTGGAGCTAGAGTAAAGAAGGTGGAGGTGGGAGATAAAGTAAAGAAGGTGGAGCAAGTATAAAGAATGTGGAGCTGGGAGGTGGAGTAAAGAAGGTGGAGCTGGGAGACAAAGCCAGGAAGGTGGAGCTGGGAGGCAAAGAGATACAGGTGGAGCCAGTGTAAAGAAGGTGGATTTGGGTGGTGGAGTAAAGAAGGTTGAGCCCCTATAAGAAAGGTGGAGCTGGGAAGTGTAGTGATAGTAATAAAGGTGGAGTTAGAAGGTACTTAATGATTTAGACCTTTCAGATAGCATGATGCTAACTAATTTATATTGCCTTGCCTTACTTATTAGCTACATTAGCCTCTAGCAGTTCCACCAGCAGCATTACTGTTACACCGCCGCCACCATGTTTAACAGATGGTGTGCAGGTGAGCAGATGTACCTTTGTTGTTCAGACTGTTCTTTTAAAGTGATAAAGGGAGTGTATTTGTGTCGTTTTGAGCAAAAGACGCGGGCACAGGTGGGCGCAGGGGGGCACAGGGGGGCACGGGGGTCCGAGCGACGGGCAGTGTGTGAGGAGCTGTCGCCGCCTGAGGGGAAACGAGTGTGAAGTGTCTGAAACGTGAAGGTGTGTGTGTGTAGTGACAGGCTGTCAGAGCGACGCCAGCGAAAGAGTATAGAAGTGAAGATAACACACACACACACACACGCACACACACACACTACACACCAACACACATCGACACACACACACAAAGCCATTTAAACAGCTTCACAAAGCAGACAGCTCCGAGCCTGTCAGGGAAAACACGTCCCACGGCAAGTGACAGCCGAGGAAAAACAGCAAGCGCACACACACACACACACACACACACACACACCAAAGCCTCCGATTCCAGGTAAAACAGCCGTGTAGGAATCGCCTCAGACTTGTAAAACAATTGATTTAAAGCATGTCTTTAGTGTGTCTTTGCTATCGTAACGACGGGAAAAGTACACCTTGCGCAACTCGACTAACACTCTTAATTAATCACGGTTGTGGTAAATTTTGGAGGTAACGTAAAATAAACCAATCAGAGTGTCTCTTGCTCATCATTTCCTTTAAGAGTCAGGTGAGCTCTGTCTTTGGTGGATTGCTATTTTAACGGTGCAGCTACCTGGACGTGTCCAACAAACTCTTCTCAGCAGAGGAAACTGAGCTGCTCGTTCACACTTTTTCAATTCTGTTTATTGTTGATGTAAAAATTGTGTTTGTGCACTGCTGTGTGTTCAAACTCAATCAGAATAAAATATTATAAAGTATTATTCTGCACATGAAGTCATGTATTTTAATAAAAAAACAAAGACTTTTTCGGAATTACAATTAATCACTAAAGAAACAAAATGCAATTTTTAAATCCCACTAAAGGTCACTTTACAACCTAAACATGTTACTCCACATTACATGTACTGTTATTATAAAACAATGATGCGTGTAATGTGTGAATTATATACATATATCACAAAAACTGATCAGTTTTGACCTAATATTTAAAATAATGTAACAGATTTGGTTATTATTATTATTATTATTATTATTCAGTTCTTTCAAATTATGTCAGTTCTGTTGTATACTTACATTTTCTCCGCTCTTTACAAAAAAAAAAACTTAGTAGCATTGTGTCCTGTCTTTTTACTTTTTTCTACTGAAAGCACTTCTTACGATGGAGTCCTTTTATTAAAATAATGTAACTTTACGTTGTATAGAGATTTGTGGCAGACGTTACTATAAGCGTTAGATAACCCAAACACTACTACACTCCTAGTCTGTTAGCAGAATAAGACACTACCCAAAAGCTGTTTTTATTGCAGTATATTGTCATTGTTGCGATTCATTGCTCTCATCACTGACCACGAGTGTAAATCCGGTGTTGTGCTGAATTCAGCACCCCCGCCAGGAAAAGCACCACCTCTCAAGAGAGCGCACCCACGTCTTCTTGGCTTTAACTTTACTTAGAAAATGGAAAAAAATACTCGAGATACTGTTCTAAGCTACGCTCACTCCCGAGAGAGGGTGCTTTTCATGGCGGGGGTGCGAATTGGTTTGATGGCTTGTGATCATCCGTCTTCCTCTTTATTATATTCCAGAGGTTTTCAATTCTGTAAAAGCAAAGAAACTCATCATTTTGCAGCTTGATTTAGGCAGTGTCAGTGTGTCTTTGCTATCGGAACGACGGGAAAAGTACACCTTGTGTGACTCAGCACCCCCGCCAGGAAAAGCACCACCTCTCAAGAGAGCGCACCCACGTCCTCTTGGCTTTAACTTTACTTAGAAAATGGAAAAATCCAAAATATACTGTTGTAAGCTACGCTGACTCCTGGGAGAGGGTGCTTTTCATGGCGGGGGTGCTGATTTCGGCGCGCTTTCAAAATAAAAGTTTATTTTAAAACAATTTCTGCTTTTTATATATTCGGATAACTGCACTAATCTCACGTTTGGACAGAAGGTCACGTCTATAAGTGCGAGGTCACTCAATTCATCACTGACCTTGAGTATAAAGCTGGTGTTGTGCTGAATTCAGCACCCCCGCCAGGAAAAGCACCACCTCTCAAGAGAGTGCAGAGAGAGGGTGCTTTTCATGGTAGGGGTGCAGATTTCGGCACGCTTTCAAAATAAAAGTTTATTTTAAAACAATTACTGTTTTTTTTGGGGGGGGGGACAAATCCACATATTTCTGATACTGGGTGAGACATGCAATTCATTCTGAATATTCTGACAACTGCAGTAATCTCACGTTTGCCCTGAAGGTCACGTCTATAAGTGCGAGGTCACTCAATTCATTTCAGCGTGCTTTCAAAATAAAAGTTTTAAAAATTTTAAAACAATTTTTTTTTTTCGGATCATTTTCACTCTGAATATTCGGATAACTGCACTAATCTCACGTTTGGACAGAAGGTCACGTCTATAAGTGCGAGGTCACTCGAGTGAGTTGAGTTGAGTTGAGTTGAGCTGTGGTCAGCAGGGCGGCGTCACTATCAGGCCTGTTAGATGCAAATGTCAAGAAAATCATTGGGATTTCCCCTGAGTGTGAATGAAGCTACACAGACAGCAAATGAGCTCTAATCAACCAGAGAGATAACTGAGGACACACACACACACACACACATCACACACACACACCACACACACAAATAAGATCAGCTGAATTTAGCGCAGTAACATGACCGACATTTCACTGAACAGAAATATATCTAATCTAAACATCTGATCAGGCCTTTACTTCAGCGTCACGAAACGACACAAACATCTTCAAACCAAACTCAATCTTCACCAAATAAACCACTTTATTCCACGCATGCAGACAGAAATGTCACCTATTTTAACAATAAAACTCTTTACAAAACTCTTACGCTTGTGGCTCCCACTTTTTTAGAGCACCAAAATTAACATGCTATTTTTAATTGAAACTTTCTGAAAAAAGTACAGAAAACTGAGCTTAGAAAGAGATTTGAACCATTATTTTGAGTTATTTTGAGAAAAAAAATACATTTTAAATGTATTAATGCATTTAAGTTTAAAAAAAAAAGGTTTTTGCCATGCTAAAAACAACTTTTCTCTTTCTTTTTCCAGATGTTCTTAATGCCCTGAGCGTCTAGTTTTAGATCCTTTTAGATTTTTCAATCTGGTTCAAACTTTAGTAGAAGGTGTAAAAGATGCTGCAAACCATAATTCAGAGAACAGGACCAAATTTGATTAAAACTACCATATTTTTCAGACTATAGGTGCACTAAAAATCCTTTAGTTAAATCCCAAGAGCCTTATGTTTTAAATACATTTTACCAATCAGGTTGCAAAGATCAGTAAAGCCACTCTGCTAAAGTAGAGTGTTATACAGCTCCGAGACTGGAGCAGTATTAGCATTAGCCGCTAACCACGCTAGCTCTTTCATTGTTCAGAGGTGAGTTTATTAGACTGTAGTCTGCACATTTATCTAGTTAAAACAAGCTACGTGGGACAAACCACTAGCTAATAACGCCCTGGGTTATTACTGTAACACTCAGGGTTCCTTTGTGTAGGCGGGCGGCATTTACTGCTAGCCGTTAATGCTAATGCTAATGCTGCTGCACCTAGCCTTAGTTGAGCTTACTATAAATAAAGGAAAGCACTTTACTCACCCAAATAAACATTTTTGAGGAGAGAAATCTGTGTAGATTAACATCCAGCATTCGTTTGACTTTAAAAGCAAATGTGGTAATACTTCCTATGAACCCTGTATTAATAATGCATTTTAAATGCATTCATAATGCATTATATGACATGCATAATACCTTATAATGACTGTAATAAACCTGTATAATAGCTTACAGTACTTACAGTGACATTCTTAACACATTATAAACTATAAGTATAAGGGTTTATAAAGAAACGGTGTATAATGCCTTATAATAGCTGTTCATAAGAAGTGTAGTGTTGTAATGCACTATAACACAGATTTGGTGATTTGGCATATTTTGGTATAATGCATTATAATATCCAGCTATGATTTCTCAAATTAAGTTTTTATAAAAGTGCGTAACACATTATAAAGCCTTACGTACAGTCATTACTGACTTTAAGTGAAGTGAGTTTTTTTATATGCTTTTTAAAACGTGAACTAAATTTTACTATGCCACGCTATAATGTCTTATAGAGCATTATGAGTGCTCTTTACTGGCATTAAGTGAAATGTGTTTTCGAATGACTTTTCAAATGCCTACAGTGAGGCATAATAACATTTACTTGTTTAAAAACATGTTTAAAACACACTTAACACAGATTTATTTGATTTTGTTTTCTAATATGTGTCTCTTTTTTGCCTTTTTGGTATAATCTGTTTTTTTTTTCTCTTCCCCTTTTCCTTTTTCTCTCATTGTTTACAAATTGTTTTGTTTGCTTCAATTATTATAAATTATTATTATAAATTTTTTCTTTCCTTTTTTTCCACTGTCCCCCACCTTTTTTTCCTGTTATACTTTTTTTTTTTCATTTTTTGTCTTCTTCTCACAATGCCCAGAGTACCTAAAACTCTGTATAAACACTAATAAATAATAAAGCTTAATTAGTTTGAATGTATGTACAATATAACTGGGTAAATGCTGCAGTGCAGGATGCAGTCCTCCAGGTGAGCGGTGGTTTCCGGTTGAGAGTATGCTGTGCCCTATTGGCTGAGTGATTGTAAAGTGGCCTTTGGTTTATAGAAATGTCCTATACTGTAAGTGTACCTTTTCATTTGTTCATCCGACCTTAATTCAGACTCTGGTCCAGACTGGTTTTAGATGTTAAAAAACGCACTTATTTTACTAAAAATCTCTTGGTAACTCTTTCAAAGAATTCTCAGTAATGCTATCGGTTTTATTCGCTCTTTAAAAAAACAGGTTCCTCCGGAGTTCACGCTACGCAGAGCCCTAGAGGAACTGAATTAAAGCTCTTTAATAAATCGCCCGTTTTATAGAAAAGCTGAAGCTGAAATAAACCGTTTGCAGCTGCGAGTTTACGCAAACTTTAACGTTAGCTAATTACGAGCGCGCTCTGTAAGTGCTCTGTGTTTATTGCTTCCCTCTGAAAATAAACACGTTCTGCCCGTTTAAAATCACATCTGCTGCTATAAAACAGCTTTAAAAGCCACTTGAAGGCTCGAGTTTGAACGTGTTCAGCAGTGGGAGAAACGCGCACCACCCAGTTACGCTTCAGAGACACTAAACGTGGAAAATTCTCACGTTGACTTCCTTTCAGTATGAAAATAAACCGAGTGTGAATGTCTGAAAACAGCGCAGAGCTCAGCAAACACCAATAAACCACAAAACTCTCTGAGAAAGGAGGTTTTTACACCAGAGAACGAAGAGTATGAAGAGTATGAAGCTTCGATGCTCTGGTGGGAACCCTGCTGAGCTCAAGTCTGCAGGTATTAAAGCGATATTTCTGCTAAAACTTCAAATACCATCTCTGTCCAATGAAAAACACTTATTTCCATTTTTGTCGATTTTTAGTTTACTACACAATTTGAACAGACAAACTGCCTCTCACACTGTGCCAAAATTTCTTGATGAACGGACCAATAGAAACTCTTCAAAACTACATTAAATAAACTCTTTTTACATTGACTTCCATTGAAAGTGTACAAGGTTTTTTCTCTCTCCTGTAAAGTTGCTGTTTTGGAGATAAGTGTTTTTCATTGGACAGCAACAATATATCCATAGTTTTGGCGGTGTGTTTTTTTTTGCTTTAGGTCAGTTTTGATTTCTGATACACTAAAAAAAAAAAGACTCCAACTCCCAGCATGCACTACTACAACACCAGACCTTTCGGACTCTGCTTATCATGTGACGCTACGGTCTTCTAACTCGCCGAGCTTCTGATTGCCCACACCTGTTCCTGTTAGTACATATTATCCTTGTTTTTTTATCTAGTTTTCTTTTTAAATTTTGTTATTGACTTTTATTATGGACTCATTTTGGTACTCATTTTATGAAAAAAGAACCTTTTTATTTTATTTTATTTTACTTTTGGCCTCTTACATTTTTATTTTATTTATTTCGTACTTTTATTTTTTACACTTTTTAACGTATTGTTTTTGTTTATTTTAGTTCTGCTGAAACTTCTAATATATATCCATAGTTTTGGCGGTGTGTTCTTTGCTTTAGGTCAGTCCTGATGTCTGATACACACAAAAAAAGACTCCAAGTCCCAGCATGCACTAACACCAGACCTTTCGGACTCTGCTTATCACGTGATGCTGCAGTGTTCTAACTCGCCGAGCTTCTGATTGCCCGCACCTGCTCCTGTTAGTACATATACCCCTTGTATTTTTCAGTTGCTCTTTTATTTTTAGTCATTTTGAGAAACCAAACACTTTTTAAATGTTTGAAAATGTTTAAAAAAAAAGTTTTTGTACTGTTAAAAACAACTTTTCTAGATGTTCTTAATGCCCTGAGTGTCCAGTTTCAGAGACTTTCACAAAAATTACTTTCTGTAAAAATACTTGATCAAAAAACACAAATACTCTCATTAAAACAATTATACAATAACTTTAAAGTCTTTATAATACAATACAAATCTACATGCACCTGTGTTGCCAAGATAGCAATGAACGTTGTATTCGGTCAGTGGCGCACCTGTGTTTTCCGTTGCCAAGATACGGCAAGAAATACGCAAGAAATTTACCTGAACATGCTTTATTTCCAGATCATCACGCCTATCAGTGTAGATTTATTCAGAAGCACCGTTGCTATTTAAACGAGGCAGACGCAAAGCGTGAAATAGGCTGTTGACGGTGTGTAAGATAGGGCCTGAAGTGCTGGTATGTGTGTGTGTGTGTGTGTGTGTGTGTAAGAGAGAGAGAGATACACCTGCTGTCGTTGTGTTATCAGCTGGTCTGATTTGAATAGAAGGTGAGGTTCTTTGTTTCAGAGCGGTTTTATTCAAACAGGCATGTGTGTGTGTGGTCAGGTGATCAGGTGATCAGGTGATCAGGTGCTGCAGGTGCAGGGTTACCTGTGCTCAGGTGCGCAGCTGCTATTGTTCTCCTGTCAGTGTGTGAAGTGGACGACTGATCTAGATCTAGACCTGGTCTTTATCTTCTCTACTGTACAGAAGACAATTACAGCAGCAGCATGTGTTTATCTCTTTACGGATGAGTGTGTGTGTGTGTGTGTGTGTGTGTGTGTGTAACGCCTGCTTTTGTGTTTGATACATGCTTCAGAAAAAAAAAAAAACACTCACACACTGCCTGTGCTCAGTATATGGATAGATGTATAATAGCGAGTTTATAACAGGTAATAATATGGTAATATAATATTAATAACATGGTAACAAGTTGTATTTATCCATAAATTAAATATCAATTTCCAACTTGTTACTTAATCAATAATTCAATCAATAATTGTGGAGGTAATAGCGCTGTAACAAATTAATTGGGTATTAATATAATGATCTTAAGGTAACAAGTTGTATTTACACATTAATTAATTGAACATTTTGTATTTGTTACTAAATTACTTTAATTTATTAACTGTATTAATAAGAGTCACACTGGTATTTGTAGTGTACTAAAATACTAAACTACTTAAATGAAATTACTTAACTTCTTTAATAATAAGTACTAATACTTGGTTAAGCACTGCTTGAGTAAAAGTAAAATACTGCCTTACAAAATGTGGAATTACTTTCAATACAAATGCTTAATCAAAAATACAAGTACTTTCAAAATACTCTCAGGAAATGATTGATTTCTTGAGTAAAATACAAATATTTTCAGTTAAAATAGTGCTACATGAGTACTAAAATACTAAACTACTTGAATAAAAATGAATTAGTACTTAACAAAAAGTACTAATACTCAGTTAAATACTGCTTGAGTTAAAGTGAAATATTATTTCACAATATGTGGAAATACGTATAGAGCAAATGCTTAAGCAAAATGTCAAATACTCTTAAAGTACCACTACTCTCTGAAAATGGTACTTGTACAAAAATTACTTTCTGTAAATATAGTATAAATATAGTAAAATATTACTTTTAGTACAAATGCTTAAGCAAAAGTTCAAATACTCTCAGGAAAAATTACTCGCATAAAATACTTTATGCAAAAATAATACTTAAGTAAAATACAAATACTTTTAAAGTACAAATACTATTAGATTATGTTAAATATTACTAGATTATAATGCAAATATCTATCTATCTATCTATCTATCTATCTATCTATCTATCTATCTATCTATCTATCTATCTATCTATCTGGTATTTCTTGTATTACATAAGTACTAAAATACTAAAGTATTTAAATACTGAATCTCTCAGTATATTAATCTCTGTTTGGACAGAAAGAATCAGATCATCATTTAACCGGAAGCTGCTCTTCATACTGAGGAAGACGATGATGAAGATGAAGCTGAGTGATGAAGATGATTTCACCTGAATCATCAGAACACTAATAATCCAACCATCTAATCATCGAATTATCTCCTTTATCCTGCGTTAATTCTCTATAGATAATCAGCAGCTCTGCAGGGTATAAAGGAATCCAGGTGTCAGTAAGCCACTGATGGGTGGCGTCTGATTGGTGGCCGCTGACCTCAGTTGACCTTTTCCCACATGAAGCTCTTTAAGGTTGGTGTGTAAACCTGCCGGCTTCAGATCTGAACTCAGTAACAACATCCACATGTTTTTAACTGCACACATCTGGACTTCCTGTTTAACAGACACAACACAGCTAATGAGACGCCCATGTGTTCACCGCCGAAACCCCGCCCCCCAGAGCACCAGCCGGGAACTACAGATACCCAGCATGCACCAGTACTACTGAAATCACAGCTTAACACCAGCCGGGAACTACAGATACCCAGCATGCATCAGTACTACTGAAACCACAGCTTAACACCAGCCGGGAACTACAGATACCCAGCATGCATCAGTACTACTGAAATCACAGCTTAACACCAGCCGGGAACTACAGATACCCAGCATGCACCAGTACTACTGAAATCACAGCTTAACACCAGCCGGGAACTACAGATACCCAGCATGCACCAGTACTACTGAAATCACAGCTTAACACCAGCCGGAAACTACAGATACCCAGCATGCACCAGTACTACTGAAATCACAACTTAACACCAGCCGGGAACTACAGATACCCAGCATGCACCAGTACTACTGAAATCACAGCTTAACACCAGCCGGGAACTACAGATACCCAGCATGCACCAGTACTACTGAAATCACAGCTTAACACCAGCCGGGAACTACAGATACCCAGCATGCACCAGTACTACTGAAATCACAGTTTAACACCAGCCGGGAACTACAGATACCCAGCATGCACCAGTACTACTGAAATCACAGCTTAACACCAGCCGGGAACTACAGATACCCAGCATGCACCAGTACTACTGAAATCACAGCTTAACACCAGCCGGGAACTACAGATACCCAGCATGCATCAGTACTACTGAAATCACAGCTTAACACCAGCCGGGAACTACAGATACCCAGCATGCACCAGTACTACTGAAATCACAGCTTAACACCAGCCGGGAACTACAGATACCCAGCATGCACCAGTACTACTGAAATCACAGCTTAACACCAGCCGGGAACTACAGATACCCAGCATGCATCAGTACTACTGAAATCACAGCTTAACACCAGCCGGGAACTATAGATACCCAGCATGCACCAGTACTACTGAAATCACAGCTTAACACCAGCCGGGAACTACAGATACCCAGCATGCACCAGTACTACTGAAATCACAGCTTAACATCAGCCGGGAACTACAGATACCCAGCATGCATCAGTACTACTGAAATCACAGCTTAACACCAGCCGGGAACTACAGATACCCAGCATGCACCAGTACTACTGAAATCACAGCTTAACACCAGCCGGGAACTACAGATACCCAGCATGCACCAGTACTACTGAAATCACAGCTTAACACCAGCCGGGAACTACAGATACCCAGCATGCATCAGTACTACTGAAATAACCAATCAGGAGAAAATGTGGAGAAAAAAAAAAACATACTGTATATATCTAAAAATACAGCTGTATGTACAACCTGGTTAAACTGGTATATACGGTATATAAACTGTATATATTCTTGAACTCTAGCCAGGAGTAAAGCAGCATAAAGTTCTCCAAAAGCAGTGTGTAAGACTGGTGGAGGAGAACATGATGCCAAGATGCATGAAAAAAAACTGCGATTAAAAACCACCAGAGTTATTCCAACAAATATTGATTTCTGAACTCTTAAAACTTTATGAATATGAACTTGTTGTTTTCTTTGCATTATTTGAGGTCTGAAAGCTCTGCATCTTTTTTGTTATTTCAGCCATTTCTCATTTTCTGCAAATAAATGTATTTACTGTATATATATATATATATATATATATATATATATATATATATACAGTTGTGGTCAAAAGTTTACATACACTTGTAAAAAAACATAATGTTATGGCTGTCTTGAGTTTTCAATAAGTTCTACAACTCTTATTTTTCTGTGATAGAGTGATCGGAACACATACATGTTTGTCACAAAAAACAGTCATAAAATTTGGTTCTTTCATAAATTTATTATGGGTCTGCTGAAAATGTCACCAAATCTGCTGGGTCAAAAATATACATACAGCAACAAAATTTGTCAATTTTGGTGATGTAGCGAGTTGTGTCAATCAAATTAGCTTCATGTCATGGCCTCTTCACTTCTTGTAAGTGATTCTGATTGACTACAGCTGTTGACTTCTCATGAGCCCATTTAAATAGGGCTCATTTGACCCAGTGATTAGACTCAGCTACAAAAGCTACAATGGGAAAGTCAAAGGAACTCAGTGTGGATCTGAAAAAGCAAATTATTGACTTGAACAAGTCAGGGAAGTCACTTGGAGCCATTTCAAAGCAGCTACAGGTCCCAAGAGCAACTGTGCAGACAATTATACGCAAGTATAAAGTGCATGGAACAGTTGTGTCACTGCCACGATCAGGAAGAAAACGCAAGCTATCACATGCTGCCGAGAGGAGATTGGTCAGGATGGTCAAGAGTCAACCAAGAATCACCAAGAAGCAGGTCTGCAAGGATTTGGAAGCTGATGGAACACAGGTGTCAGTCTCCACAGTCAAGCGTGTTTTACATCGCCATGGACTGAGAGGCTGCCGTGCAAGAAAGAAGCCCTTGCTCCAGAAAAGGCACCTTAACACTCGGCTGAAGTTTGCTGCTGATCACATGGACAAAGATAAAACCTTCTGGAGGAAAGTTCTCTGGTCAGACGAAACAAAAATTGAGCTGTTTGGCCACAACACCCAGCAATATGTTTGGAGGAGAAAAGGTGAGGCCTTTAATCCCAGGAACACCATGCCTACTGTCAAGCATGGTGGTGGTAGTATTATGCTCTGGGGATGTTTTGCTGCCAGTGGAACTGGTTCTTTGCAGAAAGTAAATGGGATAATGAAGAAGGAGGATTACCTCCAAATTCTGCAGGAAAACTTAAAACCATCAGCCCGAAGGTTGGGTCTTGGGCGCAGTTGGGTGTTCCAACAAGACAATGACCCAAAACACACATCAAAAGTGGTAAAGGAATGGCTAAACCAGGCTAGAATTAAGGTTTTAGAATGGCCTTCCCAAAGTCCTGACTTAAACCCCATTGAGAACATGTGGACAGTGCTAAAGAAACGGGTTCATGCAAGAAAACCATCACATTTAGCTGAACTGCACCAATTCTGTCAAGAAGAGTGGTCAAACATTCGACCTGAAGCTTGCCAGGAGCTTGTGGATGGCTACCAAAAGCGCCTAGTTGCCGTGAAAATGGCCAAGGGACATGTAACCAAATACTAATGTTGCTGTATGTATATTTTTGACCCAGCAGATTTGGTGACATTTTCAGCAGACCCATAATAAATTTATGAAAGAACCAAATTTTATGACTGTTTTTTGTGACAAACATGTATGTGTTCCGATCACTCTATCACAGAAAAATAAGAGTTGTAGAACTTATTGAAAACTCAAGACAGCCATAACATTATGTTTTTTTACAAGTGTATGTAAACTTTTGACCACAACTGTATATATATATATATATATATATATATATGTGTGTGTGTGTGTGTGTGTGTGTGTGTGTGTGTGTCGAAATCCTGAGCACTAGACTAACTTGTGCTGTATATAGTAAGATACATATGATAATGTACATATGATAATACTTTCTAGGAATGTCATCTCTATTAACACATTTATAACATATTATAATGCATTCATATCCCATTATAGCCATGTTTAGTGTGCATTATGACTTGTACTCATAATACATTATAAGCTGGGTTTATAATATGTATCATTAATCCAGTCACACAATGAAAGTCACTTTCATTTCACTTTACTTGAAGCACTCAAAGACCTGTTAATACATATTATAGTATATAATAAAAGTGATATTATATTATATTACTTAAGACAAGTATAATTCATGAGTGGTTAAAAGTATTATACAGGGTATATATTTATAAGTGTATACAGGGTATATATTTGCAAGTTGGCAAGGTTTTGTAGTCATAATGCATAGTCTGCAAGCTGGAACTGATTATGATGCATTATGATCACAAAACATGATGCATAATAAACATGGCTATGATGGGTTATACCTTATGAATGCATCATAATGTGTTAGGAGTATGTTTACAGAGTCTTATAGAGATGACAATCATAGAAAGTGTTACTATATATATATATATATATATATATATATATATATATATATATATATATATATATATATATAGTATAAACTGACACAAAATGAAAATACTGTATATACTGAAAATAAGCAATACTAATACATACTGCATACAGAATAAAGTACAGAGTAATTTGTAGTTAGTTAGATATGCACATAAATTGTGCCTAAAATGTGAATTTTCATTACAAAGCACAAATTAAATATTTTGTTTCGGGTTTATTAGTGTATTTTTGTGTTTTTAATGAACTGTTTCTGCACAGACAGAGCGGAGCTGAGCTGAATGTGGTTGTTGTAAGAGTAGAGCAGGACAAGAACGGTCAATTTCCATCTAATTAAGCTTTAAGACCAATTCATTACACCTTTAGAGCCGAGCACTCTGGGAAAGCTGTGCTGTGTGTTTAGGGAGCGGCGTCGACAATATTGTCAGTGTCTGCCTTCCTCTTTTCAGCCGGAGTAAAGGGCCGGAGAGGAGAGGAGCGGGGGCCCGGAATCAGGACAAAATCCCTTTTTCCTCACCTCCCTCCATCCCTCCATCCCTCCCTCCGTCCGTCCAAACACCGCCGCTGCCGCCAGCATTAAGGAGAACTCTCCTGATGGTGTCACGCTGAAAAGCGCCCCCTTCTTCCCAATCGCTTCAATGAGGAGAGAGATAAAAGCCTATTGACTAGCGCGGGCGCTAAAGCTAATGCAAATTGCTGCTCGCTATCAATGTATTATTTAAGAGAGCGAGCTGGAGAGACGTTTCTGCGCTGAACTGGGAGCCGAGCTTAGAGGAGATTAGCTATGCTATCGCATTCATTTAGCAGGGAGTAATTGCTTAACTACGGGGGAATTAGCATGTGTAAAGGCACGGCTACAACCATGAGACAGCGCCGAGTGTATTAGCGCTCCAACGTAAACAAGTGATAAGTGCGTATTGAAAAAGGAGAAAAAAAAAAAGAGCAATTCGGGGAGGAAAGGATTTGGCTAACAGCTAACCACCTGCTTTAGCGCTCTGCTAAAACACCAATAACCCCGGCAGCTCCGCCGCACCTCGAGAGTTAGCGTATTTAGCGCGGCGTGGTATTAGCGGAAATAGCTGATTAACCTTCAGACCTACAGAGATATGAAAAAAAAAGTAATATTTAGAAGTGCTACGATGCTAACGCTGGACAGATACTGTACGTGCAGAAAAATTCAGAAGAAATAGGCTGTATACAGCATACACTTAAAATTACACATTTAAAATCACAAATAAAAGCATTTAAAATCCTTTACTTCAGTGCATTGAAGTACAGCGTCATACAGGAGTTTTAAGTTCAGTTTAGTTAGCAGTATTAGCATTAGCCGCTAACTGCACTAAGGGCTAGCTCTTTTGCTGTTCACTTTGGGTTCTTCAGTCTATCGCTGTCGGAGGCATTAAACGCTAACCGTGGCTAGCGCTAGCAGTTGGCCGCTAATGCTAATGCTGCTGCACTCAGCCTTAGTGGAAATCTGTAAATCTAAGCTAACTGTAAATAATCAGAAGCTCTTTAGTCACCCAAATAAACAGTTTTCAGGAGAGAAATCTGGAAGGGATTAACATTCAGCACTCGTTTTACTTTAAAATATTTTTTTTTTCTAAGAATCACAGTTTTGTTCACTTAGCTTAGCTTAGCTTAGCTTAGCTTTACAGGACTCGTCACCCACCGGCGTAGAAATAAAAAC